>NC_091058.1:129188713-129491743 GCF_000393655.2 Nicotiana sylvestris | reverse complement strand
GCACGAGAGATTACCCTTTGCTTTGTTGGGTTATCGCACTACCGTCCGGACTTCCAAAGGTGCGACCCCTTATTTGTTGGTGTACGGAACTGAGGCTGTAATACCAGCGGAGGTCGAAATTTCGTCCCTCCGGATTGTCGCTGAAGCCAAGATTGATGATAATGAGTGGGTCAAAGCTCGATTGGAACAGTTGAGCTTGATAGACGAGAAAAGATTGGCAGCGGTGTGCCATGGTCAGCTGTATCATAAGATAATGGAAAAGGCATACAATAAGAAGGTATGCCCCAGGAAGTTTGAAGTAGGGCAGCAGGTATTGAAGCGGATCCTCCCGCATCAAGTCAAAGCAAAAGGCAAGTTCGCCCCAAATTGGCAAGGGCCTTATATCGTGACCAGAGTGTTGTCCAACGGTGCTTTGTGTCTGACGGATATCGAGGGAAGATGTGTCGACATAGCTATCAATTCGGATGCAGTCAAGAGATATTACGCGTAATTTCTTTAATTATGGCAATTGTCGGTTCATTTGTTTGTATTTGGCAGTTATTGGATAATGAAATGACGGAGGCAATTCTTTCTTCTATCCAAACACTTTTACCCTTGTTTCCCCCTTTTTGAGCCTTAAGCTATTCTTTCATATCCCCCTTTTGGAATCACATAATGGAAAGATATGAAAAAAGAAAAAAAGAGAAAGAAAAATTTAAAAGAAAATGAAAAAAAGAAGAAGATAAAAATCACAAGAAAAACGAAACCGCTAGGAACTACGTTTGACCTGATTCCTCAAAGAGGATACGTAGGCGCCTCACGGCTCGGTCATAGTGTGCATAGTAGGCACAGTGTGTGTAACGCACATAGCTCAACATAGTGTAAAAAATAAAATCCCCCAAGCAAGAAAACTGGGGCAGGGGTTATGTTTTAAAGTTCCAGCAAAAGTTTGATTCCAAAAGTTGTAGTGGCTCACCCGTCAGAGTTATTTCAAATTTTTGGTAGCTTTTCTTTGGCCCCACACCAAAACCAACATCGATATCCAAAAAATACCTCCCGATCAACCTCCAGGAGGTGCCAAGTCAGGCAGATAAAGCCGAGAATAATACACTAATCCCCGGCAAAGAAGAGGATCATGAAACTGGAAATGAATTGATAGTCCAAAGGAATCTCCAGAAGAGAGGGTCATATCGGCAGCACTCCAATTCTCCTTTGAAGAAATAAAATGAGAGAGTTTTGGCGGTGAAAACCTTCGCAGGCACCACATGACGACGAAAGATGAGAGATATGAAATGAGAGAGTCTTATCGGTGAAAACCTTCACAGGCACCATAAGGCGCCGGGAGCTGAGAGAAAAGAGAGAGTCTCATTAGTGAAAACCCCTCGAAGGGCACTATGAGGCGACAAGACAGATCGACAAAAGGGTCCACATTCGCAAAGAAATGGACACCCATTTATCCCCAACAAGTAAGACCATCAGGCAAGATGATTGATACAAATAGACTGGGTCGGGAATCTATGGTGCACGTCAGGATCATAAGGACCAGTCATGTCATCCAGATAAGTTTTTTGGTTCAGAAAGATTTTTCTCCTTTTCTACCTTTTTCATTTTCTTTCTAAAAATTTGTTTTGAAAAGGATCTTTCAAAGTTTACTACCAGAGACCGAAGGGGTCCAAAAGCAAAAATACGAAAGGGGTAGGCCAACAACCGAGAATAAGACAAAAGGCGTCGGTCGCAAAACCAAAGGACGAATTGCGTCGAAAGAAGGGTGACGTAAAGAGAGCGGAAAATGATGGGTGAAGGACTCGTGGACCAAGTTCCGAGAAGGTTTCCCCGCAGAACGTCGATAAATCATCGGACCCAAGTCTGAAGTGGTCGGACTCCACAGGAAAGGGAAATTGATCCGATGCAAGATAACCCTAACAGTCCCAAGGTTATCCCCAGGCAATAAAGTTCTATGTCTTGCAGTTCTGGGAGGAAATAAACTCTTAAGGGAGTGGTTTTGGGGGGGGAAGCAGACTCCCACAGTTGGTTCCGTAAAGAGAAAAGCAGAAAAGGGGGACAAATGGAAAACCATCCCCATCAGACGGGTCGCCCCCAGCAAGCAACTTTGTCCACCAACCAGTTGTGGGGGCACAAAGCAAGAAACGAGAAAGAGAGAAAAATCATCACCCACCGGAAAGACACCGCTGCCCACCATGATTAAAACTAACTAAATCATTTTGTCTGCTGCAGGAAAATAAAGGTTGATGATGGCAGCAGGACGCGATGCTAGGGAGATCACCAAAACCGGGGCAGAAAATTTTCTGTCGTTGTCAAAACTTTTCTCAGAAGAACGAGGAAACAAATGGAATACTTTTTGTTCTAGGTCGCCCACCAGTATAATGCGGGAATACTTTCTGTTCTAGGTCGCCCACCAGTATAATACGGGAATACTTTCTGTTCTAAGTCGCCCACCAGTAAAATGCGGGAATACTTTCTGTTCTAGGTCGCCCACCAGTATAATGCGGGAATACTTTCTGTTCTAGGTCGCCCACCAGTATAATGCGGGAATACTTTCTGTTCTAGGTCGCCCACCAGTATAATGCGGGAATACTTTCTGTTCTAGGTCGCCCACCAGTATAATGCGGGAATACTTTCTGTTCTAGGTCGCCCACCAGTATAATGCGGGAATACTTTCTGTTCTAGGTCGCCCACCAGTATAATGCGGGAATACATTCATGTTCTAGGTCGCCCACCAGTATAATGCGGGAATACATTCATGTTCTAGGTCGCCCACCAGTATAATGCGGGAATACATTTCTGTTCTAGGTCGCCCACCAGTATAATGCGGGAATACATTCATGTTCTAGGTCGCCCACCAGTATAATGCGGGAATACATTCATGTTCTAGGTCGCCCACCAGTATAATGCGGGAATACATTCATGTTCTAGGTCGCCCACCAGTATAATGCGGGAATACTTTCTGTTCTAGGTCGCCCACCAGTATAATGCGGGAATACCTTTCTGTATAGGTCGCCCACCAGTATAATGCGGGAATACATTCATGTTCTAGGTCGCCCACCAGTATAATGCGGGAATACATTCATGTTCTAGGTCGCCCACCAGTATAATGCGGGAATACATTCATGTTCTAGGTCGCCCACCAGTATAATGCGGGAATACTTTCTGTTCTAGGTCGCCCACCAGTATAATGCGGGAATACCTTTCTGTTCTAGGTCGCCCACCAGTATAATGCGGGAATACATTTCTGTTCTAGGTCGCCCACCAGTAAAATGCGGGAATACTTTCTGTTCTAGGTCGCCCACCAGTATAATGCGGGAATACTTTCTGTTCTAGGTCGCCCACCAGTATAATGCGGGAATACTTTCTTTTCTAGGTCGCCCACCAGTATAATGCGGGAATACTTTCTGTTCTAGGTCGCCCACCAGTATAATGCGGGAATACTTTCTGTTCTAGGTCGCCCACCAGTATAATGCGGGAATATTTTCTGTTCTAGGTCGCCCACCAGTATAATGCGGGAATACTTTCTGTTCTAGGTCGCCCACCAGTATAATGCGGGAATATTTTCATGTTCTAGGTCACCCACTAGTATAATACGGGAATACATTCATGTTCTAGGTCGCCCACCAGTATAATGCGGGAATACATCCATGTTCTAGGTCGCCCACCAGTATAATGCGGGAATACATTCATGTTCTAGGTCGCCCACCAGTATAATGCGGGAATACATTCATGTTCTAGGTCACCCACCAGTATAATGCGGGAATACTTTCTGTTCTAGGTCGCCCACCAGTATAATGCGGGAATACCTTTCTGTTCTAGGTCGCCCACCAGTATAATGCAGGAATACATTCATGTTCTAGGTCGCCCACCAGTATAATGCGGGAATACATTCATGTTCTAGGTCGCCTACCAGTATAATGTGGGAATACTTTCTGTTCTAGGTCGCCCACCAGTATAATGCGGCAATACCTTTCTGTTCTAGGTCGCCCACCAGTATAATGCGGGAATACATTTATGTTCTAGGTCGCCCACCAGTATAATGCGGGAATACATTCATGTTCTAGGTCGCCCACCAGTATAATGCGGGAATACTTTCTGTTCTAGGTCGCCCACCAGTATAATGCGGGAATACATTCATGTTCTAGGTCGCCCACCAGTATAATGCGGGAATACATTTCTGTTCTAGGTCGCCCACCAGTAAAATGCGGGAATACTTTCTGTTCTAGGTCGCCCACCAGTATAATGCGGGAATACTTTCTATTCTAGGTCAACCACCAGTATAATGCGGGAATACTTTCTTTTCTAGGTCGCCCACCAGTATAATGCGGGAATACTTTCTGTTCTAGGTCGCCCACCAGTATAATGCGGGAATACATTCATGTTCTAGGTCACCCACCAGTATAATGCGGGAATACTTTCTGTTCTAGGTCGCCCACCAGTATAATGCGGGAATACTTTCTTTTCTAGGTCGCCCACCAGTATAATGCGGGAATACATTCATGTTCTAGGTAGCCCACCAGTATAATGCGGGAATACATTCATGTTCTAGGTCGCCCACCAGTATAATGCGGGAATACATCCATGTTCTAGGTCGCCCACCAGTATAATGCGGGAATACATTCATGTTCTAGGTCGCCCACCAGTATAATGCGGGAATACATTCATGTTCTAGGTCACCCACCAGTATAATGCGGGAATACTTTCTGTTCTAGGTCGCCCACCAGTATAATGCGGGAATACTTTCTTTTCTAGGTCGCCCACCAGTATAATGTGGGAATACATTCATGTTCTAGGTCGCCCACCAGTATAATGCGGGAATACATTCATGTTCTAGGTCGCCCACCAGTATAATGCGGGAATACATTCATGTTCTAGGTCGCCCACCAGTATAATGCGGGAATACTTTCTGTTCTAGGTCGCCCACCAGTATAATGCGGGAATACCTTTCTGTTCTAGGTCGCCTACCAGTATAATGCGGGAATACATTTCTGTTCTAGGTAGCCCACCAGTAAAATGCGGGAATACTTTCTGTTCTAGGTCGCCCACCAGTATAATGCGGGAATACTTTCTGTTCTAGGTCGCCCACCAGTATAATGCGGGAATACTTTCTTTTCTAGGTCGCCCACCAGTATAATGCGGGAATACTTTCTGTTCTAGGTCGCCCACCAGTATAATGCGGGAATACTTTCTGTTCTAGGTCGCCCACCAGTATAATGCGGGAATACTTTCTGTTCTAGGTCGCCCACCAGTATAATGCTTGAATACCTTCATGTTCTAGGTCGCCCACCAGTATAATGCGAGAATACCTTCATGTTCTAGGTCGCCCACCAGTATAATGCGGGAATACATTCATGTTCTAGGTCGCCCACCAGTATAATGCGGGAATACATTCATGTTCTAGGTCGCCCACCAGTATAATGCGGGAATACATTCTGTTCTAGGTCGCCCACCAGTATAATGCGGGAATACCTTTCTGTTCTAGGTCGCCCACCAGTATAATGCGGGAATACATTCATGTTCTAGGTCGCCCACCAGTATAATGCGGGAATACCTTCATGTTCTAGGTCGCCCACCAGTATAATGCGGGAATACCTTTCTGTTCTAGGTCGCCCACCAGTATAATGCGGGAATACATTCATGTTCTAGGTCGCCCACCAGTATAATGCGGGAATACATTCATGTTCTAGGTCGCCCACCAGTATAATGCGGGAATACATTCTGTTCTAGGTCGCCCACCAGTATAATGCGGGAATACATTCATGTTCTAGGTCGCCCTCCAGTATAATGCGGGAATACATTTCTGTTCTAGGTCGCCCACCAGTAAAATGCGGGAATACTTTCTGTTCTAGGTCGCCCACCAGTATAATGCGGGAATACTTTCTATTCTAGGTCAACCACCAGTATAATGCGGGAATACTTTCTTTTCTAGGTCGCCCACCAGTATAATGCGGGAATACTTTCTGTTCTAGGTCGCCCACCAGTATAATGCGGGAATACATTCATGTTCTAGGTCACCCACCAGTATAATGCGGGAATACTTTCTGTTCTAGGTCGCCCACCAGTATAATGCGGGAATACTTTCTTTTCTAGGTCGCCCACCAGTATAATGCGGGAATACATTCATGTTCTAGGTAGCCCACCAGTATAATGCGGGAATACATTCATGTTCTAGGTCGCCCACCAGTATAATGCGGGAATACATCCATGTTCTAGGTCGCCCACCAGTATAATGCGGGAATACATTCATGTTCTAGGTCGCCCACCAGTATAATGCGGGAATACATTCATGTTCTAGGTCACCCACCAGTATAATGCGGGAATACTTTCTGTTCTAGGTCGCCCACCAGTATAATGTGGGAATACTTTCTTTTCTAGGTCGCCCACCAGTATAATGTGGGAATACATTCATGTTCTAGGTCGCCCACCAGTATAATGCGGGAATACATTCATGTTCTAGGTCGCCCACCAGTATAATGCGGGAATACATTCATGTTCTAGGTCGCCCACCAGTATAATGCGGGAATACTTTCTGTTCTAGGTCGCCCACCAGTATAATGCGGGAATACCTTTCTGTTCTAGGTCGCCTACCAGTATAATGCGGGAATACATTTCTGTTCTAGGTCGCCCACCAGTAAAATGCGGGAATACTTTCTGTTCTAGGTCGCCCACCAGTATAATGCGGGAATACTTTCTGTTCTAGGTCGCCCACCAGTATAATGCTTGAATACCTTCATGTTCTAGGTCGCCCACCAGTATAATGCGAGAATACCTTCATGTTCTAGGTCGCCCACCAGTATAATGCGGGAATACATTCATGTTCTAGGTCGCCCACCAGTATAATGCGGGAATACATTCATGTTCTAGGTCGCCCACCAGTATAATGCGGGAATACATTCTGTTCTAGGTCGCCCACCAGTATAATGCAGGAATACCTTTCTGTTCTAGGTCGCCCACCAGTATAATGCGGGAATACATTCATGTTCTAGGTCACCCACCAGTATAATGCGGGAATACCTTCATGTTCTAGGTCGCCCACCAGTATAATGCGGGAATACATTCATATTCTAGGTCGCCCACCAGTATAATGCGGGAATACATTCATGTTCTAGGTCGCCCACTAGTATAATGCGGGAATACATTCATGTTCTAGGTCGCCCACCAGTATAATGCGAGAATACTTTCTGTTCTAGGTCGCCCACCAGTATAATGCGGGAATACCTTTCTGTTCTAGGTCGCCCACCAGTATAATGCGGGAATACATTCATGTTCTAGGTCGCCCACCAGTATAATGCGGGAATACATCCATGTTCTAGGTCGCCCACCAGTATAGTGCGGGAATACATTCATGTTCTAGGTCGCCCACCAGTATAATGCGGGAATACTTTCTATTCTAGGTCGCCCACCAGTTCAATGCGGGAATACCTTTCTGTTCTAGGTCGCCCACCAGTATAATGCGGGAATACATTTCTGTTCTAGGTCGCCCACCAGTATAATGCGGGAATACATTCATGTTCTAGGTCGCCCACCAGTATAATGCGGGAATACATTCATGTTCTAGGTCGCCCACCAGTATAATGCGGGAATACATTCATGTTCTAGGTCGCCCACCAGTATAATGCGGGAATACATTTCTGTTCTAGGTCGCCCACCAGTAAAATGCGGGAATACTTTCTGTTCTAGGTCGCCCACCAGTATAATGCGGGAATACTTTCTATTCTAGGTCAACCACCAGTATAATGCGGGAATACTTTCTTTTCTAGGTCGCCCACCAGTATAATGCGGGAATACTTTCTGTTCTAGGTCGCCCACCAGTATAATGCGGGAATACTTTCTTTTCTAGGTCACCCACCAGTATAATGCGGGAATACTTTCTGTTCTAGGTCGCCCACCAGTATAATGCGGGAATACTTTCTTTTCTAGGTCGCCCACCAGTATAATGCGGAAATACTTTCTTTTCTAGGTCGCCCACCAGTATAATGCGGGAATATTTTCATGTTCTAGGTCGCCCACCTGTATAATGCGGGAATACATTCATGTTCTAGGTCGCCCACCAGTATAATGCGGGAATACATTCATGTTCTAGGTCGCCCACCAGTATAATGCGGGAGTACATTCATGTTCTAGGTCGCCCACCAGTATAATGCGGGAATATTTTCTGTTCTAGGTCGCCCACCAGTATAATGCGGGAATACCTTCATGTTCTAGGTCGCCCACCAGTATAATGCGAGAATACCTTCATGTTCTAGGTCGCCCACCAGTATAATGCGGGAATACATTCATGTTCTAGGTCGCCCACCAGTATAATGCGGGAATACATTCATGTTCTAGGTCGCCCACCAGTATAATGCGGGAATACATTCTGTTCTAGGTCGCCCACCAGTATAATGCGGGAATACCTTTCTGTTCTAGGTCGCCCACCAGTATAATGCGGGAATACATTCATGTTCTAGGTCACCCACCAGTATAATGCGGGAATACATTCATGTTCTAGGTCGCCCACCAGTATAATGTGGGAATACTTTCTGTTCTAGGTCGCACACCAGTAAAATGCGGGAATACTTTCTCTTCTAGGTCGCCCACCAGTATAATGCGGGAATACTTTCTATTCTAGGTTGCCCACCAGCATAATGCGGGAATACCTTTCTTTATTAGGTCGCCCACCAGTATAATGTGGGAATACATTCATGTTCTAGGTCGCCCACCAGTATAATGCGGGAATACATTCATGTTCTAGGTCGCCCACCAGTATAATGCGGGAATACATTCATGTTCTAGGTCGCCCACCAGTATAATGCGGGAATACTTTCTGTTCTAGGTCGCCCACCAGTATAATGCGGGAATACTTTCTGTTCTAGGTCGCCCACCAGTATAATGCGGGAATACATTTCTGTTCTAGGTCGCCCACCAGTATAATGCGGGAATACTTTCTGTTCTAGGTCGCCCACCAGTATAATGCGGGAATACTTTCTGTTCTAGGTCGCCCACCAGTATAATGCGGGAATACTTTCTATTCTAGGTCAACCACCAGTATAATGCGGGAATACTTTCTGTTCTAGGTCGCCCACCAGTATAATGCGGGAATACTTTCTGTTCTACGTCGCCCACCAGTATAATGCGGGAATACATTCATGTTCTAGGTCACCCACCAGTATAATGCGGGAATACTTTCTGTTCTAGGTCGCCCACCAGTATAATGCGGGAATACTTTCTTTTCTAGGTCGCCCACCAGTATAATGCGGGAATACATTCATGTTCTAGGTCGCCCACCAGTATAATGCGGGAATACATTCATGTTCTAGGTCGCCCACCAGTATAATGCGGGAATACATTCATGTTCTAGGTCGCCCACCAGTATAATGCGGGAATACATTCATGTTCTAGGTCGCCCACCAGTATAATGCGGGAATACATTCATGTTCTAGGTCACCCACCAGTATAATGCGGGAATACTTTCTGTTCTAGGTCGCCCACCAGTATAATGCGGGAATACTTTCTGTTCTAGGTCGCCCACCAGTATAATGCGGAAATACATTTCTGTTCTAGGTCGCCCACCAGTATAATGCGGGAATACATTCATGTTCTAGGTCGCCCACCAGTATAATGCGGGAATACATTCATGTTCTAGGTCGCCCACCAGTATAATGCGGGAATACATTCATGTTCTAGGTCGCCCACCAGTATAATGCGGGAATACTTTCTGTTCTAGGTCGCCCACCAGTATAATGCGGGAATACCTTTCTGTTCTAGGTCGCCTACCAGTATAATGCGGGAATACATTTCTGTTCTAGGTCGCCCACCAGTAAAATGCGGGAATACTTTCTGTTCTAGGTCGCCTACCAGTATAATGCGGGAATACTTTCTGTTCTAGGTCGCCCACCAGTATAATGCGGGAATACTTTCTTGTTCTAGGTCGCCCACCAGTATAATGCGGGAATACTTTCTGTTCTAGGTCGCCCACCAGTATAATGCGGGAATACTTTCTGTTCTAGGTCGCCCACCAGTATAATGCGGGAATACTTTCTGTTCTAGGTCGCCCACCAGTATAATGCGGGAATACCTTCATGTTCTAGGTCGCCCACCAGTATAATGCGAGAATACCTTCATGTTCTAGGTCGCCCACCAGTATAATGCGGGAATACATTCATGTTCTAGGTCGCCCACCAGTATAATGCGGGAATACATTCATGTTCTAGGTCGCCCACCAGTATAATGCGGGAATACATTCATGTTCTAGGTCGCCCACCAGTATAATGCGGGAATACATTCATGTTCTAGGTCGCCCACCAGTATAATGCGGGAATACTTTCTGTTCTAGGTCGCCCACCAGTATAATGCGGGAATACTTTTCATGTTCTAGGTCGCCCACCAGTATAATGCGGGAATACTTTCTGTTCTAGGTCGCCCACCAGTAAAATGCGGGAATACTTTCTGTTCTAGGTCGCCCACCAGTATAATGCGGGAATACTTTCTATTCTAGGTCAACCACCAGTATAATGCGGGAATACTTTCTTTTCTAGGTCGCCCACCAGTATAATGCGGGAATACTTTCTGTTCTAGGTTGCCCACCAGTATAATGCGAGAATACTTTCTGTTCTAGGTCGCCCACTAGTATAATGCGGGAATACTTTCTTTTCTAGGTCGCCCACAAGTATAATGCGGGAATATTTTCATGTTCTAGGTCGCCCACCAGTATAATGCGGGAATACATTCATGTTCTAGGTCGCCCACCAGTATAATGCGGGAATACATTCATGTTCTAGGTCGCCCACCAGTATAATGCGGGAATACATTCATGTTCTAGGTCGCCCACCAGTATAATGCGGGAATATTTTCTGTTCTAGGTCGCCCACCAGTATAATGCGGGAATACCTTCATGTTCTAGGTCGCCCACCAGTATAATGCGAGAATACCTTCATGTTCTAGGTCGCCCACCAGTATAATGCGGGAATACATTCATGTTCTAGGTCGCCCACCAGTATAATGCGGGAATACATTCATGTTCTAGGTCGCCCACCAGTATAATGCGGGAATACATTCTGTTCTAGGTCGCCCACCAGTATAATGCGGGAATACCTTTCTGTTCTAGGTCGCCCACCAGTATAATGCGGGAATACATTCATGTTCTAGGTCACCCACCAGTATAATGCGGGAATACATTCATGTTCTAGGTCGCCCACCAGTATAATGCGGGAATACTTTCTGTTCTAGGTCGCCCACCAGTATAATGCGGGAATACTTTCTGTTCTAGGTCGCCCACCAGTATAATGCGGGAATACTTTCTGTTCTAGGTCGCCCACCAGTATAATGCGGGAATACTTTCTGTTCTAGGTCGCCCACCAGTATAATGCGGGAATACATTTCTGTTCTAGGTCGCCCACCAGTATAATGCGGGAATACATTCATGTTCTAGGTCGCCCACCAGTATAATGCGGGAATACATTCATGTTCTAGGTCGCCCACCAGTATAATGCGGGAATACATTCATGTTCTAGGTCGCCCACCAGTATAATGCGGGAATACATTCATGTTCTAGGTCGCCCACCAGTATAATGCGGGAATACATTCATGTTCTAGGTCGCCCACCAGTATAATGCGGGAATACATTCATGTTCTAGGTCGCCCACCAGTATAATGCGGGAATACATTCATGTTCTAGGTCGCCCACCAGTATAATGCGGGAATACTTTCTGTTCTAGGTCGCCCACCAGTATAATGCGGGAATACCTTTCTGTTCTAGGTCGCCCACCAGTATAATGCGGGAATACCTTTCTGTTCTAGGTCGCCCACCAGTATAATGCGGGAATACATTCATGTTCTAGGTCGCCCACCAGTATAATGCGGGAATTCATTCATGTTCTAGGTCGCCCACCAGTATAATGCGGGAATACATTCATGTTCTAGGTCGCCCACCAGTATAATGCGGGAATACATTCATGTTCTAGGTCGCCCACCAGTATAATGCGGGAATACATTCATGTTCTAGGTCGCCCACCAGTATAATGCGGGAATACATTTCTGTTCTAGGTCGCCCACCAGTATAATGCGGGAATACATTCATGTTCTAGGTCGCCCACCAGTATAATGCGGGAATACATTCATGTTCTAGGTCGCCCACCAGTATAATGCGAGAATACATTCATGTTCTAGGTCGCCCACCAGTATAATGCGGGAATACTTTCTGTTCTAGGTCGCCCACCAGTATAATGCGGGAATACCTTTCTGTTCTAGGTCGCCCACCAGTATAATGCGGGAATACATTTCTGTTCTAGGTCGCCCACCAGTAAAATGCGGGAATACATTCTGTTCTAGGTCGCCCACCAGTATAATGCGGGAATACTTTCTGTTCTAGGTCGCCCACCAGTATAATGCGGGAATACTTTCTGTTCTAGGTCGCCCACTAGTATAATGCGGGAATACGTTCGGTTCTAGGTCACCCACCAGTATAATGCGGGAATACTTTCTGTTCTAGGTCGCCCACCAGTAAAATGCGGGAATACTTTCTGTTCTAGGTCACCCACCAGTATAATGCGGGAATACTTTCTGTTCTAGGTCGCCCACCAGTATAATGCGGGAATGCTTTCTGTTCTAGGTCGGCCACCAGATTCATGTTTTACATTCAGGCGCCCACCTGTACAATAAGAGGAATACTTTTTAGTCTTATGCTGCAGACTTTGAAATCAGTAACCCCACCGGAAGGTAGAAGGTTACTACAGGAATCCCCAGCAGGAAACAATAAAAATCCTCAACACCAGGAAGCAGAAGATTGCAGACTCAAGTGCATGTGTCAAAAGGAAGAAAGGACGCGTCTTGAAAGAAGCGGCTTGTAAACATTAAATCATGCCCAGCATAGCAAACTGATGAAGAGAACCGTACCTCTGGAGGAACCACTGAAAAGCTTAATGAAGAAAGCCATGTCCCCAGCGGGACAAGCAAAGTAATGAAAACTGGCATTCAGAAAGGCAAAAGGACCAGTGTCGTCCCCGAAGTTCACAAAATAAAAGCATCGGAGGAAAACGCAAGCCGACAAGAAAGCAAGGCGACTAGAACAAGTTGAAGATAGATGAGATCTTATGATCCATAGGCTAGCCTAGCTTCTTGTTTTCTTTTCAGCACAATGTAACAAGGAGATTGGTAAGCGGTAACATCCTCCAGCAGTATGTAACAGCCCACAATAGCAGCAAACACTACAGTCACACGGTAGTCCCAGCTACCAAAACTTCCCGAACTACATTGACCTGATTCCTGTTCATCCCAGGATATGTAGGAAACCTCTGAAGCAAAGGTTCGGTCAAATCTTTTTCAAAAAATGCTTCACACGGAGTACTCAGACAAGCAAAAAACGCCCGCTTTATCTTTGCGCGAAAACCCTTCCTGTCTTCGGGCAAAGAGGGGCAGCTGTAAGCACTTGATTTTTGCTTCGCGAAAGTTACTCCAAAAAGAAAAGAAAATCAAAAAATATATGTCTTGTCATTGAGTGATTTGTATTTAATGTTAATTTGTGTGTTAATTGTTATAGGTATTAACCAATGTGTGTGTAATTCTATTTTTAATTTTTTCTAATTTTACAATTTATTTAGGAATTTAGTTTAAATTTGGTTAATTAGAAAGGGAAAGGGTTGTGGAAAAATCAGATTGGGCCCCAAAGAAAGGCCCAAAACCAGCACAAGGACCCGGTCCAAACCAGGCCTGCCCAGGCACGGACCCAAAACGACGCCGCATAGGGCATCTGATCTGAGCCGTCCGTTCAAACTCATCCAACGAACCACACTCACACCCATAACCCGACCTGTTTACTCGAGTCAACCCAGCCCCTCACTTAAACCAAAACGACCCCGTTTCCATACCAAACGACCTCGTCCTGTCGCTCACCAGTAGATCCAAGCCGTTGAGATCACTTGATCTAACGGCCCTGATCTATCTTCCCCTTCCGTATATAAACCTTCCATCACACCTCACGCCCCCTATCCAAACACCCCCCGGCTTCATCGTCTCCAGAGCCTAACCCTAATATCCCAAACCCTAGCCGCCCCCTTTCACCTTCACTGTAAAGCCGACGGCAAGGATGTCGGTGACCACCCCTTAACACCCATGATGCATCTCACCACCCCAAACCCAAATTTGTTACCCCCTGGCCTCGAATCACACTCTATCATCTTGAATCTTGATTTGAAGATTCGAGACCAAATCCCGATCTACACCAAACCAACCCAGATTCACACTGAACAACCCCTTGACCTCCCTCGTGACCAAACCAAGCTTGGTTTGGTCCGAATCTACCCACAAATCCTAGAATCTCAAATCTGAAGATCCAAACCCTAGAACACAAGAACCTGGGGAATCCGGCCAGTTTTAATAGAGGTTTGAGGTCTAATAGACCTTAATCAAGGTGTTCTCAGTTGAGAACACCCCGATTAAAGTTTGTTCGGCCTCAAATGGTCAAATCTAATTCAGACCTGGGTCGGCTTTGGTTGAACATTTTCAGTAAGTTTTCTTTTTCTTTTCAGTTTTGTTTAAGTATTGTCTGAATTTGTTAAGCATGTTTTGTTGTAGTTGTTTGGTGTTTCTGATATTTTTTTTCAATTTCTTCCGTCTTTGTAAAGACCTTTTATTTGGTCATTTGTTCTTCTGTGTATATGTGAATACGTCTTGTGATATATATGCTCGATGAGATTAGTCGTCGAATAGATAGTTCATATGGCCTCCCAGTGATTGTGCAAAGTTGTCTGAAGCCATTCGGGACCCTATACGTGTTGTTTATATGATCGACTGGTTATTTCTTTTTATAATTAGTATAGTCGATTTGATAAACATCGTCGATTAGTTTTCTATGACTGAATGATCAAATGTTCTGATAACTTCACATGACTGATCGAACTTTGTTGTTAATTGGATGCTTGACTTTGTTTGAGATTAGTTTGTAACTGCATTTGCAAAACAACTAAAAGATTCAGTCTAGGGCAGCTCTGAATTTAAACTTTCAGAAGTTCAAAATGCCCTATTGTTGCAATGGGTTAATACAGTAATAACCAGGGTCTAACAGGGGTAGTTTGGGGTTTGAAAAGAACAGAAAAGCTTAGTTTAAGTGAGCTGACAAATAGAGTACTGAATTAGGATTAAACTAATGTAATAGTGGGGAGCCAAACTTGGTAGCATGGGGCTGATTGAATAAAAAAGGGGTGCCCATGCTTTTGGGCAAAAAATACATGGATGGGCATGGGGAATACTTTTAGTTTAAAAAGAAGTTATGGGCAGGAAGGAGGGAAAGGGTTCAAGGCATCTTAATGCTTGCCATTTCTGCCTATAAAGAGGACTGTTTCAGAACATAAAGGGGGCTGGACATTTTTAGTCTTCAGAGGGGTTTTAAGTTGAAAAAGAACTGACAGAAAGAAACATAAAGAAAATTTCAGAATACTGTAACAAAGCATTGTCTGAACACTGCATAAGAGTGCAAGTTGGTCAAGCTGTCTTTGCCAATTGTTGTTGGGTTAGTTGCCGAGCTGTTTGTGACTATTGAGCTACTGGTGTTGTTACATTGAATATTCTGGGTTTTCTGTTGTTTTACACTCTGTGTCTGTGATTGTTTGCTTGGTGCTCGACCACTTGTGGGCTTCATTATTGTTGCTGGTTGTTGTTGCTGTGTTGTTGCTGTTTGGTTGCCTGTTGCTGACTCGTTTCTTCTTCTCCTTCTTATTGTTCAAACATCCAGGTACACGACTAATACTGTCAATATAACTTGAAGTTGAGTATGAATACAAAAGAGAAGAGTTGAAGATTGTTTATTTTATGCATAATCTGTATATTGAATATCATGTGATGTTTAATGGTTTACATTTTTGCCTGAATGCGGGAGTTAGCCCTCCTATATAGTGAATGCAAATGTGGGGTAACTTAATGTCGTATTATGCGTGTAAGCTGATAGGCAACAGGATTGACAGTGTAGTAGGCTATATTTTAGAAATTAGCTATGTTTGTGATTAGCATGTCCTTCATGTCAAGTATGAAACTATCCATTGTTAGTTAATTTCATTTCCTTTTGATAAATTGCCTCCTTATAATTGGCAAACCATTGCTTTAAAACAAATAGCGCAAGTATGCACTTCTCAACCTCACGAAGGTTGAGCCCGAATCGAACGAACCCAGCAGGCTTTCATCAGAAAGGCAGTGGCCCAGGCCCAGCCGATACTGTGTGGGCTGGGTTTGGGCCCATAATGTTCGATTAGCTGCCCATGTGCATGGCCATGTTTTCTTATTCTGCAAAGGCATTCGAAATCCCGTTATAAATAACCTGCAAGCATGTAATTGAGTCGGATCATTTTACTTTCAATTAGTAGAGACAAATGCGACAGGAAAACATAGCCGCTATAGGATATCCTTCTAAAAAATAAAGATGAGATGAGCCTCGACAAATAAAAATGCACAAGCTGCGGGGCCCTCGTTAAATGTGTATATAAAAGCACTTAGTTTCCAGGGCGGGCCGTTTAGCAAATCTCACGGCCTTTCCCAGAAATAATAATACGCTAATCGCTTTAGGCGAGTATTTTAATAATCTTACCTTCTTAAACTCGGGTGTGCATTTCATGCTACCCAAATCCAAATCCTAAAACATTGAATAAAAATATGTTCCGCATCGCGGGTGCATTTCATGTGACGCAATCTAAAGACATATTTTAAACGATGTTCACATTCCTTTAAGAAATAATAAAAGCGCTAAAAAGATAAAATTGGCACACAGGTTCATAATTGTATTAAAATCAGATAAATAAGTCGAATATGACAGTTGAGCGACCGTGCTAAAACCACGGAACTCGGGAATGCCTAACACCTTCCCCCGGGTTAACAGAATTCCTTATCCGGATTTCTGGTACGCAGACTATAGTATGGAGTCGTTATTTTCCTCGATTCGGGATTAAAATTGGTGACTTGAGACACCCTAAATCTCCCAAGTGGCGACTCTGAAATAAATAAATAAATCCCGTTTCGATTGTCCTTTAATTGGAAAAACTCCCTTGTCCCCTCGCGGGTACGGAAAAAGGAGGTGTGACAAATACAGTTCAAGTTTTTGGCAATCAGGCACCCACCTGGAGAACAAGGGAATACAGTTCAAGTTTTTGGCAATCAAGCGCCCACCTGGAGAACAAGGGAATACAGTTCAAGTTTTGGCAATCAGGCGCCCACCTAGAGAATAAGGGAATATAGTTCAAGTTTTGGTAATCAGGCGCCCACCTGGAGAACTAGAGAATCCAACTCATGTTTTGGAAATCAGGCGCCCACCTGGAGAACAAGGGAATATAGTTCAAGTTTTGGAAATCAGGCGCCCACCTGAAGAACAAGGGAATACAGTTCAAGTTGTTGGCAATCAAGCACCCACCTGTAAAACAAGGGAATACAGTTCAAGTTTTATGCAATCAGGAGCCCACCTGTAAAATAAGGGAATACAGTTCAAGTTTTTGCAATCAGGCGCCCACCTAGAGAACAAGGGAATATAGTTCAAGTTTTGGCAATCAGGCGCCCACCTGGAGAACAAAGTAATAAAGTTCAAGTTTTAGCAATAAGGCGCCCACCTGGAGAACAAGGGAAATACAGTTCAACTTTTGGCAATCAGGCGCCCACCTGGAGATCAAGGGAATACATTTCAAGGTTTGGCAATCAGGCGCCCACCTGGAGAGTAAGAGATTACAGTTAAAGTTTTGGCAATCAGGCACCCACCTGGAGAACAAAGGAATACAGTTCATGTTTTTTGCAATCAGGCGCCCACCTGGAGAACAAGGGAATACAGTTCAAGTTTTGGCAATTAGGCGCCCACCTGGAGAACAAGGGAATACAGTTCAAGTTCTGGCAATCAGGCGCCCACCTGGTGAAAAAGGGAATACAGTTCAAGTTCTGGCAATCAGGCGCCCACATGGAGAACAAGGGAATATAGTTCACGTTTTTGGCAATCAGGCACCCACCTGGAGAACAAGGGACTACAGTTCAAGTTCTGGCAATCAGGCGCCCATCTGGAGAAAAAGGGAATACAGTTCAAGTTCTGGCAATCAGGCGCCCACATGGAGAACAAGGGAATATAGTTCAAGTTTTTGGCAATCAGGCACCCACCTGGAGAACAAGGGAATACAGTTCAAGTTTTTGGCAATCAGGCGCCCACCTGTAAAATAAGGGAATACAGTTCAAGTTTTTGCAATCAGGCGCCCACCTAGAGAACAAGGGAATATAGTTCAAGTTTTGGCAATCAGGCGCCCACCTGGAGAACAAAGTAATAAAGTTCAAGTTTTAGCAATAAGGCGCCCACCTGGAGAACAAGGGAAATACAGTTCAAGTTTTGGCAATCAGGCGCCCACCTGGAGATCAAGGGAATACAGTTCAAGTTTTGGCAATCAGGCGCCCACCTGGAGAATAAGGGATTACAGTTAAAGTTTTGGCAATCATGCACCCGCCTGGAGAACAAAGGAATATAGTTCATGTTTTTTGCAATCATGCGCCCACCTGGAGAACAAGAAAATACAATTCAAGTTTTGGCAATCAGGCGCCCACCTGGAGAATAAGGGATTACAGTTAAAGTTTTGGCAATCATGCACCCGCCTGGAGAACAAAGGAATATAGTTCATGTTTTTTGCAATCATGCGCCCACCTGGAGAACAAGAAAATACAATTCAAGTTTTGGCAATCAGGCGCCCACCTGGAGAACAAGGGAATACAGTTCAAGTTTTGGCAATCAGGCGCCCACCTGGAAAACAAGGTAATAGAGCTCAAGTTTTGGCAATCAGGCGCCCACCTGGAGAACAAGGGAATACAGTTCAAGTTTTGGCAATCAGGCGCCCACCTGGAGAACAAGGGAATACAGTTCAAGTTCTGGCAATCAGGCGTCCACCTGGAGAAAAAGGGAATACAGTTCAAGTTCTGGCAATCAGGCGCCCACATGGAGAACAGGGGAATATAGTTCAAGTTTTTGGCAATCAGGCACCCACCTGGAGAACAAGGGAATACAGTTCAAGTTTTTGGCAATCAGGCGCCCACCTGGAGAACAAGGGAATACAGTTCAAGTTTTTGCAATCAGGCGCCCACCTGGAGAACAAGGGAATATAGTTCAAGTTTTGGTAATCAGGCGCCCACCTGGAGAACTAGAGAATACAACTCATGTTTTGGCAATCAGGCGCCCACCTGGAGAACTAGGGAATACAGTTCAAGTTTTGGCAATCAGGCGTCCACCTGAAGAACAAGGGAATACAGTTCAAGTTGTTGGCAATCAGGCACCCACCTGTAAAACAAGGGAATACAGTTCAAATTTTATGCAATCAGGCGCCCAACTGTAAAATAAGGGAATACAGTTCAAGTTTTTGCAATCAGGCGCCCACCTAGAGAACAAGGGAATATAGTTCAAGTTTTGGCAATCAGGCGCCCACCTGGAGAACAAAGTAATACAATTCAAGTTTTAGCAATAAGGCGCCCACCTGGAGAACAAGGGAAATACAGTTCAACTTTTGGCAATCAGGCACCCACCTGGAGAACAAGAAAATACAATTCAAGTTTTGGCAATCAGGCGCCCACCTGGAGAACAAGGGAATACAGTTCAAGTTTTGGCAATCAGGCGCCCACCTGGAGAACAAGGTAATAGAGCTCAAGTTTTGGCAATCAGGCGCCCACCTGGAGAACAAGGGAATACAGTTCAAGTTTTGGCAATCAGGCGCCCACCTGGAGAACAAGGGAATACAGTTCAAGTTCTGGCAATCAAGCGCCCACATGGAGAACAAAGGAATACAGTTCAAGTTTTTGGCAATCAGGCACCCACCTGGAGAACAAGGGAATACAGTTCAAGTTTTTGCAATTAGGCGCCCACCTGGAGAACAAGGGAATACAGTTCAAGTTTTGGCAATTAGGCGCCCACCTGGAGAACAAGGGAATACAGTTCAAGTTCTGGCAATCAGGCGCCCACCTGGTGAAAAAGGGAATACAGTTCAAGTTCTGGCAATCAGGCGCCCACATGGAGAACAAGGGAATATAGTTCACGTTTTTGGCAATCAGGCACCCACCTGGAGAACAAGGGACTACAGTTCAAGTTCTGGCAATCAGGCGCCCATCTGGAGAAAAAGGGAATACAGTTCAAGTTCTGGCAATCAGGCGCCCACATGGAGAACAAGGGAATATAGTTCAAGTTTTTGGCAATCAGGCACCCACCTGGAGAACAAGGGAATACAGTTCAAGTTTTTGGCAATCAGGCGCCCACCTGTAAAATAAGGGAATACAGTTCAAGTTTTTGCAATCAGGCGCCCACCTAGAGAACAAGGGAATATAGTTCAAGTTTTGGCAATCAGGCGCCCACCTGGAGAACAAAGTAATAAAGTTCAAGTTTTAGCAATAAGGCGCCCACCTGGAGAACAAGGGAAATACAGTTCAAGTTTTGGCAATCAGGCGCCCACCTGGAGATCAAGGGAATACAGTTCAAGTTTTGGCAATCAGGCGCCCACCTGGAGAATAAGGGATTACAGTTAAAGTTTTGGCAATCATGCACCCGCCTGGAGAACAAAGGAATATAGTTCATGTTTTTTGCAATCATGCGCCCACCTGGAGAACAAGAAAATACAATTCAAGTTTTGGCAATCAGGCGCCCACCTGGAGAACAAGGGAATACAGTTCAAGTTTTGGCAATCAGGCGCCCACCTGGAAAACAAGGTAATAGAGCTCAAGTTTTGGCAATCAGGCTCCCACCTGGAGAACAAGGGAATACAGTTCAAGTTTTGGCAATCAGGCGCCCACCTGGAGAACAAGGGAATACAGTTCAAGTTCTGGCAATCAGGCGTCCACCTGGAGAAAAAGGGAATACAGTTCAAGTTCTGGCAATCAGGCGCCCACATGGAGAACAGGGGAATATAGTTCAAGTTTTTGGCAATCAGGCACCCACCTGGAGAACAAGGGAATACAGTTCAAGTTTTTGGCAATCAGGCGCCCACCTGGAGAACAAGGGAATACAGTTCAAGTTTTTGCAATCAGGCGCCCACCTGGAGAACAAGGGAATATAGTTCAAGTTTTGGTAATCAGGCGCCCACCTGGAGAACTAGAGAATACAACTCATGTTTTGGCAATCAGGCGCCCACCTGGAGAACTAGGGAATACAGTTCAAGTTTTGGCAATCAGGCGTCCACCTGAAGAACAAGGGAATACAGTTCAAGTTGTTGGCAATCAGGCACCCACCTGTAAAACAAGGGAATACAGTTCAAATTTTATGCAATCAGGCGCCCAACTGTAAAATAAGGGAATACAGTTCAAGTTTTTGCAATCAGGCGCCCACCTAGAGAACAAGGGAATATAGTTCAAGTTTTGGCAATCAGGCGCCCACCTGGAGAACAAAGTAATACAATTCAAGTTTTAGCAATAAGGCGCCCACCTGGAGAACAAGGGAAATACAGTTCAACTTTTGGCAATCAGGCACCCACCTGGAGAACAAGAAAATACAATTCAAGTTTTGGCAATCAGGCGCCCACCTGGAGAACAAGGGAATACAGTTCAAGTTTTGGCAATCAGGCGCCCACCTGGAGAACAAGGTAATAGAGCTCAAGTTTTGGCAATCAGGCGCCCACCTGGAGAACAAGGGAATACAGTTCAAGTTTTGGCAATCAGGCGCCCACCTGGAGAACAAGGGAATACAGTTCAAGTTCTGGCAATCAGGCGCCCACGTGGAGAACAAAGGAATACAGTTCAAGTTTTTGGCAATCAGGCACCCACCTGGAGAACAAGGGAATACAGTTCAAGTTTTTTGCAATCAGGCGCCCACCTGGAGAACAAGGGAATACAGTTCAAGTTTTGGCAATTAGGCGCCCACCTGGAGAACAAGGGAATACAGTTCAAGTTCTGGCAATCAGGCGCCCACCTGGTGAAAAAGGGAATACAGTTCAAGTTCTGGCAATCAGGCGCCCACATGGAGAACAAGGGAATATAGTTCACGTTTTTGGCAATCAGGCACCCACCTGGAGAACAAGGGAATACAGTTCAAGTTTTTGGCAATCAGGCACCCACCTGGAGAACAAAGTAATACGGTTCAAGTTTTAGCAATAAGGCGCCCACCTGGAGAACGAGGGAAATACAGTTCAACTTTTGGCAATCAGGCGCCCACCTGGAGAACAAGGGAATACAGTTCAAGTTTTGGCAATCAGGCGCCCACCTGGAGAACAAGGGAATACAGTTCAAGTTTTGGCAATCAGGCGCCCACCTGGAGAACAAGGGAATACAGTTCAAGTTTTGGCAATCAGGCGCCCACCTAGAGAACAAGGGATTACAGTTAAAGTTTTGGCAATCAAGCGCCCACCTGGAGAACAAAGGAATACAGTTCAAGTTTTTGCAATCAGGCGCCCACCTAGAGAACAAGGGAATATAGTTCAAGTTTTGGCAATCAGGCGCCCACCTGGAGAACAAAGTAATACAGTTCAAGTTTTAGCAATAAGGCGCCCACCTAGAGGACAAGGGAAATACAGTTCAACTTTTGGCAATCAGGCACCCACCTGGAGAACAAGGGAATACAGTTCAAGTTTTGGCAATCAGGCGCCCACCTGGAGAATAAAGGATTACAGTTAAAGTTTTGGCAATAAGGCACCCACCTGGAGAACAAAGGAATACAGTTCATGTTTTTTGCAATCAGGCGCCCACCTAGAGAACAAGAAAATACAATTCAAGTTTTGGCAATCAGGCGCCCACCTGGAGAACAAGGGAATACAGTTCAAGTTTTGGCAATCAGGCGCCCACTTGGAGAACAAGGTAATAGAGCTCAAGTTTTGGCAATCAGGCGCCCACCTGGAGAACAAGGGAATACAGTTCAAGTTTTGGCAATTAGGCGCCCACCTGGAGAACAAGGGAATACAGTTCAAGTTCTGGCAATCAGGCGCCCACCTGGAGAAAAAGGGAATATAGTTCAAGTTCTGGCAATCAGGCACCCACCTGGAGAACAAGGGAATACAGTTCAAGTTTTTGGCAATCAGGCGCCCACCTGGAGAACAAGGGAATACAGTTCAAGTTTTGGCAATCAGGCGCCCACCTGTAAAATAAGGGAATACAGTTCAAGTTTTTGCAATCAGGCGCCCACCTAGAGAACAAGGGAATATAGTTCAAGTTTTGGCAATCAGGCGCCCACCTGGAGAACAAAGTAATAAAGTTCAAGTTTTAGCAATAAGGCGCCCACCTGGAGAACAAGGGAAATACAGTTCAAGTTTTGGCAATCAGGCGCCCACCTGGAGATCAAGGGAATACAGTTCAAGTTTTGGCAATCAGGCGCCCACCTGGAGAATAAGGGATTACAGTTAAAGTTTTGGCAATCATGCACCCGCCTGGAGAACAAAGGAATATAGTTCATGTTTTTTGCAATCATGCGCCCACCTGGAGAACAAGAAAATACAATTCAAGTTTTGGCAATCAGGAGCCCACCTGGAGAACAAGGGAATACAGTTCAAGTTTAGGCAATCAGGCGCCCACCTGGAAAACAAGGTAATAGAGCTCAAGTTTTGGCAATCAGGCGCCCACCTGGAGAACAAGGGAATACAGTTCAAGTTTTGGCAATCAGGCGCCCACCTGGAGAACAAGGGAATACAGTTCAAGTTCTGGCAATCAGGCGTCCACCTGGAGAAAAAGGGAATACAGTTCAAGTTCTGGCAATCAGGCGCCCACATGGAGAACAAGGGAATATAGTTCAAGTTTTTGGCAATCAGGCACCCACCTGGAGAACAAGGGAATACAGTTCAAGTTTTTGGCAATCAGGCGCCCACCTGGAGAACAAGGGAATACAGTTCAAGTTTTTGCAATCAGGCGCCCACCTGGAGAACAAGGGAATATAGTTTAAGTTTTGGTAATCAGGCGCCCACCTGGAGAACTAGAGAATACAACTCATGTTTTGGCAATCAGGCGCCCACCTGGAGAACTAGGGAATACAGTTCAAGTTTTTGGCAATCAGGCGTCCACCTGAAGAACAAGGGAATACAGTTCAAGTTGTTGGCAATCAGGCACCCACCTATAAAACAAGGGAATACAGTTCAAATTTTATGCAATCAGGCGCCCAACTGTAAAATAAGAAAATACAGTTCAAGTTTTTGCAATCAGGCGCCCACTTAGAGAACAAGGGAATATAGTTCAAGTTTTGGCAATCAGGCGCCCACCTGGAGAACAAAGTAATACAATTCAAGTTTTAGCAATAAGGCGCCCACCTGGAGAACAAGGGAAATACAGTTCAACTTTTGGCAATCAGGCACCCACCAGGAGAACAAGAAAATACAATTCAAGTTTTGGCAATCAGGCGCCCACCTGGAGAACAAGGGAATACAGTTCAAGTTTTTGGCAATCAGGCGCCCACCTGGAGAACAAGGGAATACAGTTCAAGTTTTGGCAATCAGGCGCCCACCTGAAGAACAAGGGAATACAGTTCAAGTTCTGGCAATCAGGCGCCCACCTGGTGAAAAAGGGAATACAGTTCAAGTTCTGGCAATCAGGCGCCCACATGGAGAACAAGGGAATATAGTTCACGTTTTTGGCAATCAGGCACCCACCTGGAGAACAAGGGAATACAGTTCAAGTTTTTGGCAATCAGGCACCCACCTGGAGAACAAAGTAATACAGTTCAAGTTTTAGCAATAAGGCGCCCACCTGGAGAACGAGGGAAATACAGTTCAACTTTTGGCAATCAGGCGCCCACCTGGAGAACAAGGGAATACAGTTCAAGTTTTGGCAATCAGGCGCCCACCTGGAGAACAAGGGAATACAGTTCATGTTTTGGTAATCATGAGCTCTCCTGGAGAACAAGGGAATACAGTTCAAGTTTTGGCAATCAGGCGCCCACCTAGAGAACAAGGGATTACAGTTAAAGTTTTGGCAATCAAGCGCCCACCTGGAGAACAAAGGAATAAAGTTCAAGTTTTTGCAATCAGGCGCCCACCTAGAGAACAAGAGAATATAGTTCAAGTTTTGGCAATCAGGCGCCCACCTGGAGAACAAAGTAATACAGTTCAAGTTTTAGCAATAAGGCGCCCACCTGGAGGACAAGGGAAATACAGTTCAACTTTTGGCAATCAGGCACCCACCTGGAGAACAAGGGAATACAGTTCAAGTTTTGGCAATCAGGCGCCCACCTGGAGAATAAAGGATTACAATTAAAGTTTTGGCAATCAGGCACCCACCTGGAGAACAAAGGAATACAGTTCATGTTTTTTGCAATCAGGCGCCCACCTAGAGAACAAGAAAATACAATTCAAGTTTTGGCAATCAGGCGCCCACCTGGAGAACAAGGGAATACAGTTCAAGTTTTGGCAATCAGGCGCCCACTTGGAGAACAAGGTAATAGAGCTCAAGTTTTGGCAATCAGTCACCCACCTGGAGAACAAGGGAATACAGTTCAAGTTTTGGCAATTAGGCGCCCACCTGGAGAACAAGGGAATACAATTCAAGTTCTGGCAATCAGGCGCCCACCTGGAGAAAAAGGGAATATAGTTCAAGTTCTGGCAATCAGGCACCCACCTGGAGAACAAGGGAATACAGTTCAAGTTTTTGGCAATCAGGCGCCCACCTGGAGAACAAAGGAATACAGTTCAAGTTTTGGCAATCAGGCGCCCACCAGGAGAACAAGGGAATATAGTTCAAGTTTTGGTAATCAGACGCCCACCTGGAGAACTAGAGAATACAGCTCATGTTTTGGCAATCAGGCGCCCACCTGGAGAACAAGGGAATACAGTTCAAGTTTTGGCAATCAGGCGCCCACCTAGAGAACAAGGGAATATAGTTCAAGTTTTGGTAATCAGGCGCCCACCTGGAGAACTAGAGAATCCAGCTCATATTTTGGAAATCAGGCGCCCACCTGGAGTACAAGGGAATATAGTTCAAGTTTTGGCAATCAGGCGCCCACCTGAAGAACAAGGGAATACAGTTGTTGGCAATCAGGCACCCACTTGTAAAACAAGGGAATACAGTTCAAGTTTTATGCAATCAGGCGCCCACCTGTAAAATATGGGAATACAGTTCAAGTTTTTGCAATCAGGCGCCCACCTAGAGAACAAGGGAATATAGTTCAAGTTTTGGCAATCAGGCGCCCACCTGGAGAACAAAGTAATACAATTCAAGTTTTAGCAATAAGGCGCCCACCTGGAGAACAAGGGAAATACAGTTCAACTTTTGGCAATCAGGCGCCCACCTGGAGAACAAGGGAATACAGTTCAAGTTTTGGCAATCAGGCGCCCACCTGGAGAATAAGGGATTACAGTTAAGGTTTTGCCAATCAGGCACCCACCTGGAGAACAAAGGAATACAGTTCATGTTTTTTGCAATCAGGCGCCCACCTGGAGAACAAGAAAATACAATTCAAGTTTTGGCAATCAGGCGCCCACCTGGAGAACAAGGGAATACAGTTCAAGTTTGGCAATCAGGCGCCCACCTGGAGAACAAGGTAATAGAGCTCAAGTTTTGGCAATCAGGCGCCCACCTGGAGAAGAAGGGAATACACTTCAAGTTTTGGCAAACAGGCGCCCACCTGGAGAACAAGGAAATACAGTTCAAGTTCTGGCAATCAGGCGCCCACCTGGAGAAAAAGGGAATACAGTTCAAGTTCTGGCAATCAGGCGCCCACATGGAGAACAAGGGAATATAGTTCAAGTTTTTGGCAATTAGGCACCCACCTGGAGAACAAGGGAATACAGTTCAAGTTTTTGGCAATCAGGCGCCCACCTGGAGAACAAAGGAATACAGTTCAAGTTTTGGCAATCAGGCGCCCACCTGGAAAACAAGGGAATATAGTTCAAGTTTTGGTAATCAGGCGCCCACCTGGAGAACTAGAGAATACAGCTCATGTTTTGGCAATCAGGCGCCCACCTGGAGAACAAGGGAATACAGTTCAAGTTTTGGTAATCAGGCGCCCACCTGAAGAACAAGGGTATACAGTTCAAGTTGTTGGCAATCAGGCACTCACCTGTAAAACTAGGGAATACAGTTCAAGTTTTATGCAATCAGGCGCCCACCTGTAAAATAAGGGAATACAGTTCATGTTTTTGCAATCAGGCGCCCACCTAGAGAACAAGGGAATATAGTTCAAGTTTTGGCAATCAGGAGCCCACCTGGAGAACAAAGTAATACAGTTCAAGTTTTAGCAATAAGGCGCCCACCTAGAGAACAAGGGAAATACAGTTCAACTTTTGGCAATCAGGCACCTACCTGGAGAACAAGGGAATACAGTTCAAGTTTTGGCAATCAGGCGCCCACCTGGAGAATAAAGGATTACAGTTAAAGTTTTGGCAATCAGGCACCCACCTAGAGAACAAAGGAATACAGTTCATGTTTTTTGCAATCAGGCGCCCACCTGGAGAACAAGAAAATACAATTCATGTTTTGGCAATCAGGCGCCCACCTGGAGAACAAGGGAATACAGTTCAAGTTTTGGCAATCAGGCGCCCAGCTGGAGAACAAGGTAATAGAGCTCAAGTTTTGGCAATCAGGCGCCCACCTAGAGAACAAGGGAATACAGTTCAAGTTTTGGCAATCAGGCGCCCACCTGGAGAACAAGGGAATACAGTTCAAGTTCTGACAATCAGGCGCCCACCTGGAGAAAAAGGGAATACAGTTCAAGTTCTGGCAATCAGGCGCCCACATGGAGAACAAGGGAATACAGTTCAAGTTTTTGGCAATCAGGCACCCACCTGGAGAACAAGGGAATACAGTTCAAGTTTTTGGCAATCAGGCGCCCACCTGGAGAACAAGGGAATAGAGTTCAAGTTTTGGCAATCAGGCGCCCACCTGGAGAACAAGGGAATATAGTTTAAGTTTTGGTAATCAGACGCCCACCTGGAGAACTAGAGAATACAGCTCATGTTTTGGCAATCAGGCGCCCACCTGGAGAACAAGGGAATACAGTTCAAGTTTTGGCAATCAGGCGCCAACCTGAAGAACAAGGGAATACAGTTCAAGTTGTTGGCAATCAGGCACCCACCTGTAAAACAAGGGAATACAATTCAAGTTTTATGCAATCAGGCGCCCACCTGTAAAATAAGGGAATACAGTTCAAGTTTTTGCGCGCCCACCTAGAGAACAAGGGAATATTGTTCAAGTTTTGGCAACCAGGCGCCCACCTGGAGAACAAGGGAATATAGTTTAAGTTTTGGTAATCAGACGCCCACCTGGAGAACTAGAGAATACAGCTCATGTTTTGGAAATCAGGCGCCCACCTGGAGAACAAGGGAATACAGTTCAAGTTTTGGCAATCAGGCGCCCACCTGAAGAACAAGGGAATACAGTTTAAGTTGTTGGCAATCAGGCACCCACCTGTAAAACAAGGGAATACAGTTCAAGTTTTATGCAATCAGGCGCCCACTTGTAAAATAAGGGAATACAGTTCAAGTTTTTGCGCGCCCACCTAGAGAACAAGGGAATATAGTTCAAGTTTTGGCAATCAGGCGCCCACCTGGAGAACAAAGTAATACAGTTCAAGTTTTAGCAATAAGGCGCCCAACTGGAGAACGAGGGAAATACAGTTCAACTTTTGGCAATCAGGCGCCCACCTGGAGAACAAGGGAATACAGTTCAAGTTTTGGCAATCAGGCGCTCACCTGGAGAACAAGGGAATACAGTTCATGTTTTGGTAATCATGAGCCCTCCTGGAGAACAAGGGAATACAGTTCAAGTTTTGGCAATCAGGCGCCCACCTGAAGAACAAGGGATTACAGTTAAAGTTTTGGCAATCAAGCGCACACCTGGAGAACAAAGGAATACAGTTCATGTTTTTTGCAATCAGGCGCCCATCTGGAGAACAAGGGAATACAATTCAAGTTTTGGCAATCAGGCACCCACCTAGAGAACAAGGGAATACAGTTCAAGTTTTATGCAATCAGGCGCCCACCTGTAAAATAAGGGAATACAGTTCAAGTTTTTGCAATTAGGCGCCCACCTAGAGAACAAGGGAATATAGTTCAAGTTTTGGCAATCAGGCGCCCACCTGGAGAACAAAGTAATACAGTTCAAGTTTTAGCAATAAGGCGTCCACCTGGAGAACAAGGGAAATACAGTTCAACTTTTGGCAATCAGGCACCCACCTGGAGAACAAGGTAATAGAGCTCACGTTTTGGCAATCAGGCGCCCACCTGGAGAACAAGGGAATACAGTTCAAGTTTTGGCAATCAGGCGCCCACCTAGAGAACAAGGGAATACAGTTCAAGTTCTGGCAATCAGGCGCCCACCTGGAGAAAAAGGGAATACAGTTCAAGTTCTGGCAATCAGGCGCCCACATGGAGAACAAGGGAATACAGTTCAAGTTTTTGGCAATCAGGCGCCCACCTGGAGAATAAAGGATTACAGTTAAAATTTTGGCAATCAGGCACCCACCTAGAGAACAAAGGAATACAGTTCATGTTTATTGCAATCAGGCGCCCACCTAGAGAACAAGAAAATACAATTCAAGTTTTGGCAATCAGGCGCCCACCTGAAGAACAAGGAAATACAGTTCAAGTTTTGGCAATCAGGCGCCCAGCTGGAGAACAAGGTAATAGAGCTCACGTTTTGGCAATCAGGCGCCCACCTGGAGAACAAGGGAATACAGTTCAAGTTTTGGCAATCAGGCGCCCACCTAGAGAACAAGGGAATACAGTTCAAGTTCTGGCAATCAGGCGCCCAACTGGAGAAAAAGGGAATACAGTTCAAGTTCTGGCAATCAGGCGCCCACATGGAGAACAAGGGAATACAGTTCAAGTTTTTGGCAATCAGGCACCCACCTGGAGAACAAGGGAATACAGTTCAAGTTTTTGGCAATCAGGCGCCCACCTGGAGAACAAAGGAATACAGTTCAAGTTTTGGCAATCAGGCGCCCACCTGGAAAACAAGGGAATATAGTTCAAGTTTTGGTAATCAGGCGCCCACCTGGAGAACTAGAGAATACAGCTCATGTTTTGGCAATCAGGCGCCCACCTGGAGAAAAAGGGAATACAGTTCAAGTTCTGGCAATCAGGCGCCCACATGGAGAACAAGGGAATACAGTTCAAGTTTTTGGCAATCAGGCACCCACCTGGAGAACAAGGGAATACAGTTCAAGTTTTTGGCAATCAGGCGCCCACCTGGAGAACAAGGGAATAGAGTTCAAGTTTTGGCAATCAGGCGCCCACCTGGAGAACAAGGGAATATAGTTTAAGTTTTGGTAATCAGACGCCCACCTGGAGAACTAGAGAATACAGCTCATGTTTTGGCAATCAGGCGCCCACCTGGAGAACAAGGGAATATAGTTCAAGTTTTGGCAATCAGGCGCCCACCTGAAGAACAAGGGAATACAGTTCAAGTTGTTGGCAATCAGGCACCCACCTGTAAAACAAGGGAATACAGTTCAAGTTTTATGCAATCAGGCGCCCACCTGTAAAATAAGGGAATACAGTTCAAGTTTTTGCGCGCCCACCTAGAGAACAAGGGAATATTGTTCAAGTTTTGGCAATCAGGCGCCCACCTGGAGAACAAAGTAATACAGTTCAAGTTTTAGCAATAAGGCGCCCACCTGGAGAACGAGGGAAATACAGTTCAACTTTTGGCAATCAGGCGCCCACCTGGAGAACAAGGGAATACAGTTCAAGTTTTGGCAATCAGGCGCTCACTTGGAGAACAAGGGAATACAATTCATGTTTTGGTAATCATGAGCCCTCCTGGAGAACAAGGGAATACAGTTCAAGTTTTGGCAATCAGGCGCCCACCTGAAGAACAAGGGATTACAGTTAAACTTTTGGCAATCAAGCGCCCACCTGGAGAACAAAGGAATACAGTTCATGTTTTTTGCAATCAGGCGCCCATCTGGAAAACAAGGGAATACAATTCAAGTTTTGGCAATCAGGCACCCACCTAGAGAACAAGGGAATACAGTTCATGTTTTATGCAATCAGGCGCCCACCTGTAAAATAAGGGAATACAGTTCATGTTTTTTGCAATCAGGCGCCCACCTAGAGAACAAGGGAATATAGTTCAAGTTTTGGCAATCAGGCGCCCACCTGGAGAACAAAGTAATCCAGTTCAAGTTTTATCAATAAGGCGCCCACCTGGAGAACAAGGGAAATACAATTCAACTTTTGGCAATCAGGCACCCACCTGGAGAACAAGGGAATACAGTTCAAGTTTTGGCAATCAGGCGCCCACCTGGAGAACAAGGGAATACAATTCAAGTTTTGGCAATCAGGCACCCACCTAGAGAACAAAGGAATACAGTTCATGTTTTTTGCAATCAGGCGCCCACCTGGAGAACAAGAAAATACAATTCAAGTTTTGGCAATCAGGCGCCCACCTGGAGAACAAGGGAATACAATTCAAGTTTTGGCAATCAGGCGCCCAGCTGGAGAACAAGGTAATAGAGCTCAAGTTTTGGCAATCAGGCGCCCACCTGTAGAACAAGGGAATAAAATTCAAGTTTTGGCAATCAGGCGCCCACCTGGAGAACAAGGGAATACAGTTCAAGTTCTGGCAATCAGGCGCCCACCTGGAGAAAAAGGGAATACAGTTCAAGTTCTGGCAATCAGGCGCCCACATGGAGAACAAGGGAATACAGTTCAAGTTTTTGGCAATCAGGCACCCACCTGGAGAACAAGGGAATACAGTTCAAGTTTTTGGCAATCAGGCGCCCACCTGGAGAACAAGGGAATAGAGTTCAAGTTTTGGCAATCAGGCGCCCACCTGAAGAACAAGGGAATATAGTTTAAGTTTTGGTAATCAGACGCCCACCTGGAGAACTAGAGAATACAGCTCATGTTTTGGCAATCAGGCGCCCACCTGGAGAACAAGGGAATACAGTTCAAGTTTTGGCAATCAGGCGCCCACCTGAAGAACAAGGGAATACAGTTCAAGTTGTTGGCAATCAGGCACCCACCTGTAAAACAAGGTAATACAGTTCAAGTTTTATGCAATCAGGCGTCCACCTGTAAAATAAGGGAATACAGTTCAAGTTTTTGCGCGCCCACCTAGAGAACAAGGGAATATTGTTCAAGTTTTGGCAATCAGGCGCCCACCTGGAGAACAAAGTAATACAGTTCAAGTTTTAGCAATAAGGCGCCCACGTGGAGAACGAGGGAAATACAGTTCAACTTTTGGCAATCAGGCGCCCACCTGGAGAACAAGGGAATACAGTTCAAGTTTTGGCAATCAGGCGCTCACTTGGAGAACAAGGGAATACAGTTCATGTTTTGGTAATCATGAGCCCTCCTGGAGAATAAGGGAATACAGTTCAAGTTTTGGCAATCAGGCGCCCACCTGGAGAATAAGGGATTACAGTTAAAGTTTTGGCAATCAAGCGCCCACCTGGAGAACAAAGGAATAAAGTTCATGTTTTTGGCAATCAGGCGCCCACCTGGAGAACAAGGGAATATAGTTTAAGTTTTGGTAATCAGACGCCCACCTGGAGAACTAGAGAATACAGCTCATGTTTTGGCAATCAGGCGCCCACCTGGAGAACAAGGGAATACAGTTCAAGTTTTGGCAATCAGGCGCCCACCTGAAGAATAAGGGAATACAGTTCAAGTTGTTGGCAATCAGGCACCCACCTGTAAAACAAGGGAATACAGTTCAAGTTTTATGCAATCAGGCGCCCACCTGTAAAATAAGGGAATACAGTTCAAGTTTTTGCAATCAGGCGCCCACCTAGAGAACAAGGGAATATAGTTCAAGTTTTGGCAATCAGGCGCCCACCTGGAGAACAAAGTAATATAGTTCAAGTTTTAGCAATAAGGCGCCCACCTGGAGAACGAGGGAAATACAGTTCAACTTTTGGCAATCAGGCGCCCACCTAGAGAACAAGGGAATACAGTTCAAGTTTTGGCAATCAGGCGCCCACCTGGAGAACAAGGGAATACAGTTCATGTTTTGGTAATCATGAGCCCTCCTGGAGAATAAGGGAATACAGTTCAAGTTTTGGCAATCAGGCGCCCACCTGGAGAACAAGGGATTACAGTTAAAGTTTTGGCAATCAAGCGCCCACCTGGAGAACAAAGGAATACAGTTCATGTTTTTTGCAATCAGGCGTCCATCTGGAGAACAAGGGAATACAATTCAAGTTTTGGCAATCAGGCACCCACCTAGAGAACAAGGGAATACAGTTCAAGTTTTTACAATCAAGCGCTCACCTGGAGAACAAGGGAATACAGTTCAAGTTTTGGCAATCAGGCGCCCACTTGGAGAACAAGGGAATACAGTTTAAGTTTTGACAATCAGGCGCCCACCTGGAGAACAAGGGAATATAGTTAAAGTTTTGGTAATCAAGCACCCACCTCGAGAACAAGGGAATATAGCTCATGTTTTGGAAATCATGCGCCCACCTAGAGAACAAGGGAATACAGTTCAAGTTTTTGCCAATCAGGCGCCCACCTGGAGAACAAGGTAATATAGTTCAAGTTTTGGCAATCAGGCGTCCACCTGGAGAACAAAGGAAATATAGTTCAAGTTTTGGCAGTCAGGCGCCCACCTGGAGAACAAGGGAATACAGTTCAAGTTTTTTCAATCAGGAGCCAACCTGGAGAACAAGGGAATACAGTTCAAGTTTTGGCAATCAGGTGCTCACTTGTAGAACAAAGGAATACAAAAGTTTTGGCAATCAGGCGCCCACTTAGAGAACAAAGGAATACAATTCAAGTTTTAGCAATCAGGCGCTCACCTGGGGAACAAGGGAAATACAGTTCATGTTTTGGCAATCAGGCGCCCACCTGGAGAACAAGGGAATACAGTTTAAGTTTTGGCAATCAGGCGCTCGCCTGGAGAACAAGGGAATACAGTTCATGTTTTGGCAATCAGGTGCCCTCCTGGAGAACAAGGGAATGCAGTTCAAGTTTTGGCAATCAGGCGCCCACCTGGAGAATAAGGGATTACAGTTAAATTTTGCCAATCAGGCGCCCACCTGGAGAACAAAGGAATACAATTTATGTTTTTTGCAATCAGGCGCCCATATGGAGAACAAGGGAATACAATTCAAGTTTTGGCAACCAGGCGCCCACCTGGAGAACAAGGGAATACAGTTCAAGTTTTGACAATCAAACGCTCACCTTGAGAACAAGGGAATACAGTTCAAGTTTTGGCAATCAGGCGCCCACTTGGAGAACAAGGGAATACAGTTTAAGTTTTGACAATCAGGCGTCCACCTGGAGAACAACGGAATATAGTTAAAGTTTTGATAATCAAGCACCCACCTCGAGAACAAGGGAATATAGCTCATGTTTTGGAAATCATGCGCCCACCTGGAGAACAAGGGAATACAGTTCAAGTTTTTGGCAATCAAGCGCCTACCTGGAGAACAAGGTAATACAGTTCAAGTTTTGGCAATCAGGCGTCCACCTGGAGAACAAAGGAAATATAGTTCAAGTTTTGGCAGTCAGTTGCCCACCTGGAGAATAAGGGAATACAATTCAAGTTTTTGCAATTAGGAGCCCACCTGGAGAACAAGGGAATACAGTTCATGTTTTGGTAATCAGGCGCTCACTTGTAGAACAAGGGAATACAAAAGTTTTGGCAATCAGGCGCCCACCTGGAGAACAAGGGATTACAGTTAAAGTTTTGGCAATCAGGCGTCCACCTGGAGAACAAGAAAATACAGTTCAGCTTTTGGCAATCAGGCGCCCACCTGAAGAACAAGGGAATACAGTTCAAGTTTTGGCAATCTGGCGCCCACCTGGAGAACAAGGGAATACAGTTCAAGTTTTGGCAATCAGGTGCCCACCTGGAGAACAAGGGAAGTCATTTCAGAGTTCAATTCAAGTTAGAAGTAGCAGAAGTTTGCGGCAAGAATGCGGGTCAACAGTCCGAGATGACCAACAGAAGTGTATTAATCCAGAATATAAAAAAAGGGAAAAAAAGAGAAGTGAATAAAATACAGAAGCAGAGAAAGATGTGAACTGCTCAAGACGTGGCTGAAGTCTCAAGCATGGTGTGTCCGGTTTTGATCCAAAAAAGTTGAAGAAGAATGAACTAGCACCTACAGCTAGCAAGTGTCAAGGTTCAAATTTAAAGTCTGCATGAAGAACCATTCAATACTCAAGATCAAGCTTCAGAAGACTTATAGATAGGAATCTTGTAACTTATAGTTGACAGGCTTAGTTAGTCTTTTTCATTTCTTGATATTGATGTAATAACAGGATCGCGGACCGGAACCTCAACGGAACAGCACCTCGACCGGCTCTCCACCTCAGTACACTCCATCACTGTTTCTACTTCTGAACTACACGTGGCCTGATTCCTTTATAGCCAAGGATATGTAGGCAGCTCAGATACCAGGGCTCGGTCACATCCTCCTTTCTTTTAGTTTTTGGTTTCCCTAAATAATGGTCGGGTCAAAAAACATGTCTAGTCATTCTTTGTCTGAAAATACTTCGTGTTTCTAGTCAAAGAAGGGCAGCTGTAGACATGTGATTTTTGACCCTCCCCAAGATTTTGCATATTTTAGCATTTAAATACTTAGTTTACGTCTAATATAGTTATTTCAACCAGTTTTAACTCTTCTACTTTATTTCGTCACAAAATGAAAATTACAAAAAAAAAATATTTTAATATGATATTTGAAAATACCAAAAAAATAAGTTTGTTTTAACGGTTAGTCTTATTTTAATAGTTATTTTGCTTAAGTAGGATTAATTAGTAAATGAGGCAATATTTTTAGTCTTGTTCACGGAGAAAGAATAAAATTTGGGTTCAAACAATCCATTTTTTTAGGCCTAATTTTCGGACCTAGCCCATAATAACCCAAGCCCAATACCCCTAAAATCCTAGATTTAGACTTAAAAGGAGACACCCTAGACCTAGACCCTTCAGCCGTTTCTGATTTGGAAAACAGACATCAGTCGCAATACACATAATAGACCCCCCCCCCCCCAACGAACATATTCTTCCTGGAACACACACTCTAACTTCATCAGGATTCTAATACAATAGAGGGGACAGCCGTTGAATACACACAAAACATTAACACCCCCCCCCACCCACCCCCCAATCTTCTTCTCTAACACCTATAGCAACAACCCCTAGACCTATCAGCCATTGCACCCACCAGCCCCTCTTTAACCAAAGCTTGCCGGAATTCCCCCATAGCCACCACCGGCGCACTACTGTCCGAAACACATACATACAACCTTCTTCTTTCTTCTTCTTCAACGCCTCATGTTGCTCCTTCTTCAACAACCAGTCATATACTGAGACACACAGAAGAGGATAAAAACTAAATAAATAAAAATAAGAAAACAGATCTGAAACATAGCAAGAGATAGAGAAACAGAGGAAATGAACGGACGGGATTTTTCTTATTCTGATTTCAGATTCGAATCCTTTTGATTTTCATGTCAAATTTTGGCTTCTTCTTCTGATTTCTGATTTTTGATTTAAAAGAAACCATGGAATTCAATAGAGCTTGAGTGAGTCGATTTCAGTCAAAGTTCCGTTCGTTGGTTCTGATTTAAGGCTATTGTTCCATTTTGTTCATGTAATTGCTAGATTTTATTTATCAATCAAGAGGCTATTTCAGGTTTGTTTCTGATTCTTGTGCTTTATTTTTGATGTGACTAAAGTATGATAAAGTTAGGTTCAACATGGGTCTAGAGTTCTGAATTTTGGTTAATCTGTTTATAGATAGATAATGGGAGTTAAGGCCAGTAGAAGCAGATTGTTACAAGTTTGAGCAGTAATGAGTTTATATGAATTTCCTTCCTTAAGTTATGTGTTGTTGGTCAATCATGTTGTTTCTGCTCGATTCATTTCCTAAAGCTGCTTCTGCTCTTTTCATTTCCTTCTCAGCAGCATGAACAAAGACTTCAATTTGAATGCTTTCAATGTCGACGTGCCAAAGGTTCACGTTTGTCTTTTGTCTTAGTATTGTATCTGTATCTTCACACTTCATTCTTATTAGGAATGTGAAGGTTCTGTTTGACTGATTCTGGTTCTTGAAAGTTAAAGTGTTAGAAGTTTTTGTCTGTGAAGCCATTTTGAAGTGAATCATATAATTAGGAGTGGAGATTTGTTTGTGAAAGGAATGTTAATTGCAACTTTTACTCTCTGAACGTTTTGAGAATTGATAGAAAACGCTCTTCTTGATCATCAAATTCCCAAGAAGTCTAGCTATTTAGAAAGTTGCAATTGTTTGACATGTACTGTTATTCAAAAGCGTTTTAAATCCAAAAATAATCCTAAAACAGGCTGCAAGTAGCCTAGTAAAGTAATTGAACTTGCTAATAAATTCAATAGCTAATCTTACACCTCTTCCGCAAAGAACTTTTCATACTTCTTAGGGCCTCACAATAATCTCAAAATTAGTTTTAGGAAAATCATGAACACTGTAGCTGGCTTTAGGCGTGACTTAATCTATCGTCGTGATTGTGGACATGTTTGCGTGACATAATTACGATTTTTTAAAAACAATCGGAGTATGCTTTCGCGCAACTTTGACTAAGCTTTCTTATTAATAATAAAGCGTTATTAATTGTGGACACGTTCGCGTGACATAATTTTTGACGCGCCAAACAAACGGGTACACGTACGCGTGACCTGGTTTAGATAATTTCTCAAGTAAAAAAAAAAAGACAAATGCACATAGGTTCTAAAATCAGTAATTAAACAATTTGTTTAAGCCAGGTATGATCAAAGCGACCATGCTAGAACCACAGACCTCGGGAGTGCCTAACACCTTCTCCCGGGTTAACAGAATTCCTTACCCGGATTTTTGTGTTTTGCAGACATTAAAACAGAGTCAAATTTCCTTGATTTGGGATTTTAAACCGGTGACTTAGGAAACCATAAATTATCCCAAGTGGCGACTCTGAATTTTAAATAAATAATCTCGTTTCGATTGCAGTTTGCACTTTGCACGTAAATGTTTAAAGTGCATTTATTATCGGTGAATGGCAAAGATAATAGATTATGAAATCAGGATATACTATTAGAAAAAACATTGCGACTTTTGAGATTATTAGTTTAGAAATTTACTATGAGCTAACTTTTGAATATTTAAGTTCTTTTTTAAGAATAAATTATTAAGTAATTTTGGTTCAAATTTGAAAAAGTTCTCAGGACTTACATGAGCACCAGAATTTTGGGGCTTGTACCCTACGATACTTACGTGTCACTAGTATACTTGATGTGTTTATAATATGTCTTTGTCCCGAAGCTCGTTCGGAAAACGCAGTTAAAATTGTTAAATAAATCATATTATTGTAACTACTTTCTCGGTCTCATATTATGTATCGTATTTTTTTACATGCTCATTAAGAAACATTAATAAAGAAAGGGATTAGGTTATTATATCCTTATTTATGTCTTAAGATAAAATCTCTTTATTGAATATTTATTCTACTTATGTAGTATCTCTATCTTCAAGAACAATTATTACTAAGGATAAAAAAAGAAAAGAAAATAAAACTTAATTTTATCTTGAACTTTTAAAATCATAAATAATTTGCGATAACTAATTTTAGTAACCATGATTATTAATATAAGACGAAAGAAGTACTATCCGGACAAATAGGTCACCCCATACAATAAATAATGTCTAACTATTTTTGGAAGAGAGAAGCATAAATGTCAAATCTTGCATTCAAGTGAAGGAAAATAAAGAAGGTGACGAATTCCCCACCAAGCTTTCTGCTACTTTTCCCCAAAGGCGGCTTTCTGACTTTTGACTTCTGACTAAATGGTAAATTGATTATGGAAATTCTAAATCTTAAGTCTTAGGGTGTGTTTGATATAAAGGGAAATATTATTCGAAAACTATTTTTAAATTTTTTTATATTTGGTGGGCTTAAATATTTTGAATTTTTTTTCATGAATTAATTTTCCTCCGATATGAGAAAAATATTTTCCCCATCAAGAAAAAAAATATTTTTTAAAACTCTTTTAATCTTTCCTACCCTATTTTTCATCCCCACCCCACCCTTGCCCCCAACTCCCACCCTAAATAAAAATATTATTAATGGTACTTTCTTTTCATGTTATAGATAAAGTACTTTTTTTATTTTATTTAGCAAATGAGTATTTTCTTTTCATGATATAAAAAAGTATTTTTTTTTCACTTTAACAAAAAATACTTTCTTTTCATGATGTAAAAAAAAAGTATTTTCTTTCATTTCAACAAAAAAAATTCATGATGTATAAAAAGTATTTTCTTTCATTTTAACAAAATGAGTATTTTCTTTTTATGATGTAGAAAAAATATTTTCTTTCATTTTAACAAAATAAGTACTTTATTTTCATGTTGTAGAAAGAGTACTTTCTTTTTTAATCCAAAAAAATATATTTTCTTTTTAGTTATGGAGCACAAATTTCAATGTTATTTTTGCATAAAAGCGTAATGCAACATATTAGTTCCTTTGGTTTTGTGCGAATTTTTAGAAGAATAATTAAATTTTTTAAGAAAAATAGAGTTTTGAAAACGTTGTTTTTTTTGGGGGGGGGGGGTGGGGAGAGTACAAGAAACATGGGAACTTCGGGGAAGGGGGTGAGTGAGAAGAGTAACATAAGAAATTATTTTCCTAAAACATATTTTCTACTCTCTAACCAAACACTAGAAAATATTTCTCGAATTGTTTTTATTCACCAACCAAACAAGGAAAAATAAGTCATAAAACTACTCATTTTCCAAAATATTTTCCTTCATACCAAACACACCCTTAATTAACTTTTTTTCCCTCCCATTCTTCATGACTTGTCTATCTTGCTGGAGAATTTCAAAAAACTAATGGTAACATTCAAATAAAGCTAGCTTTGTTTGTTTATATTTGTTTCAGTTTACATGCACCTCAATTATTATACAAAGCATTTATTATCACTTACCAGCACAAAATTTATTATCAAATAGCTCTGCCACCAAAACAAATTACCTAGCATTTTTATGGAATATTAAGGCTCCGTTTGTCCGTAAATTTTTTTCCTTTTTTTCAAAATTTTTATGTGTTTGTCCATGAAATTTTGCAAGTTTTTGAAAATGAGTTTTTCGAAAACCAAAAAGTGATATTTTTAAAAATTTCAGAAAAACTCTTTTCCCTACTCACAAATTGCAATATTTTTCAAGTAAAATGCATGTCCAAATATAATTTCAAATTCCAAATATCATTGTTCAACTTAACTCTAAATATTACTTCTTCTTTTTTTCAAAAAATACAATTTTTATGTCAAAACACCTACTAAGTTTTGTACTTTTGTGAAAAAGTGATTGTTGAAACGGAAAAGGGTTAAATATACCCTTCTACAATTGGACTATTCGATCAAATATATCCCGGTCGTCTTAATATTGATCAAGTATATCCTTAATTTGACGGAAGGACCAGGTTGAGGGCTTCTAAGCCATTTTAAGCCCCAACCCAGTACCCAGTACCCATACCTGATAACGAACCTTGCTGAGAGAGTTACGTGTTCTTGAAAGACATTAAATTATTCGAACCGTTGCTTCACAATTGTAATCCGAACTCAACCTAAGCTTCTCCAATAGATCTCAATTTGTAACCAAAGACTCCCAACCGAAATTCAAACAAAGCCAGTGCCCAGTGATTAATACAATGAAGCTCGGGTTGTTTTCTTCGCTGAGTCAACTCCAATTTGTTCGATCTAACTCAGCCAAGACTTCACAAAATGCACTCAAATTTTAACCACAGCTTCTCTACAATGATACAAACTAAACCCAATAAACAATTTGAGCAATAATAGACGAGGTCAAGAAACTCAGTGCATCTTCTCCATAGATTAGACGTCTGAAAATTTTCAATCAAGTTCTTGTTAAATCAGATCCAAATGCACTTAAAACTTTGAATTCACGTTCTATCAAGCTTTTACAACAAATTTAAAACTTACCCAGTCGATTTATCCAAAAATCTTAGATCTAAAGTTTTGAACCAACCTCAAAGACGAGTTGACTAGCGGTCGAAACTCCTTTCTTTTTTCCTTTTCACCAACAATGTTCTATCACGAATTTCAGTTCCGATTAATGATTCTCGACAACAATATTCAACGATTTTCAGAATTTTACACCCAGATTTGCAACTTCAGAAAATGAATTCTAAGTTGGCATTTGGACACAGAATTGTAATTTCGAAAAAAAGTAAAAAGAAAAATTAAACGAAAATGGTATTTAATAATTAGAGTTGTATTTAGACATGAATACAATTTGGAGCTGTTTTTAAATTTTTGTGAATGATTTGAAGTGAAAATTTTAAAAAAAATAGTAGCTTTTTGGAGTTCTTCAAATTTTCGAAAAATTCTAAAATTCAACTTCAAGTAAATTTGAATTTTTCATGGTCAAACACCGATCCTAAAAAATGTAAAAAATTTCTGGAAAAAAAAGTAATTATTTTTTACGGCCCCAAGTCGTTTACTATGACCATAAAAAAGAAAAAAACAAAGAGCATATTTTTATTTTTAGAATTTTTTGACATAGGAATTTGTTCTGTTATTTAGGTGTTTGGGAAGGGTCGAGTTAATAGTTATGGGTACATGGTATTAAGCATGGGTAATTGGTTGGGGCTAAGAGGCCCTCCACGTGGCCCCTCCGTCAAGTTAAGAGAATATTTAATTTATAGTTAGACAGTAGGAATATATTCGATCAGAAGATAACTTTAAATAATATCCGATAGTAGATGGGTATATTTGATCCTTTTCGGTTGTCGAAATAGCACAATGAATCACTACATCGATTTTTCCTTCACTTCAAAACTTTTCTCTCTCTATAATCTTAATTTTATCATAACTCATTTCTTTAAGCTAGAAAAAAAATAAGAGAAGGTTGGAGATGCTTAATTTGAAATCACAGGTGGTGTACGCCACGACAAATTTTTGTACAAAATTAAATTTGGTCATTAGCAAAGACTCTTGACTTTACACTTTCAGAACGATTTTTTGGAAACAATTTCCGAAACACTTGTAACACTTCTTATAGGTTTTCTCAACAAATAAGTTACTCTAGTAAAGCATCTTCATTCATCATCAAACACAACCAGAAGCATATCCTCACAAACATTTTTTTCCCGTGTTATTAATAACAAACAGCCCTTCATTAAAGAACGAGAGTAGACGATGAAGACACATCCCAACACTTTTTTCATGTCGTAGTAATAACACAAGTAAATAACACTACACTCTTAATAACAATAACTACTAATGTAGAAGACTGAGAATAGCTTAAAGAGATAGCAAGCTCACCTCAACATCGGAATCACGAGTTCTCTTATCACCTGCCAAAAATAAAATAATAAGTATATATAACAAAGAAAGGCAAAGCAGGGTTGACCCAAAACAAATTTAAAGCTTCAATTTTCTCATCATCACTTGTCTATATACAAAACAATTGGGCAGTTCCAATCTACACAGAGCAAAAACCTTGAACCAGAAATGCGAACCTTGCTTTTGCGAAAGACAAGTTGCAATTAGAAGGGAGTTGAATTTTTTAGGTATAACATAATTTAATGTGAAAGAAAACTTCTGTCCTACCAAATTCTTTTTACCCAAGGAGCCTAATTAGCCCCACAAAGGTCAGAGAAGACTAAAAGTCAAAGTCATACTATATATAGCAAAAACATAGCAGCACTTGTGCAAAATACAAACATGATGGCTAAAAAATGACGGTAGTCCACCAAATTCATAATATCATCTAATCATATAGAGTCCCAACCCCAGCAAAAAGCTACACGCTAAACATTTAAATTTGAGAACTGAAAACTCCTTCAAAGTCCCCATGATTTCCTTATCTCTCCATAATTTACAATTAATGCAACAGGAGATCGTATTCGGAATCCTCTTGATGTCGTTTCTATCATCCTTCCAGGCCAGCTGCAAAAAGCAGAGTATAAAAATACAAGTCATTTCCTACTGAACAATGTAGGAACTAGTGGTAATACCTTTCATTTGTTCTTTACACATTTAACACCAAGGAGTATTACATAAGCTGAATAATCTTCTTCTCAGATTATCTTTGTGGGAAGACATGATTCATGAAGAGCAATCCAACCAAAACAAGAGAGTTTTCGAGGTGACCTACATTCCAAAAATATTTTCTAAGGCTTAGACTGACAGAAATGGTCTTTTATTCTTTTCACAAACTGGTACCATGTTTGACAAAGTATATTCCAAATTTATTTTCTTTCCATTTAACATAATCTTCTTTTCCTGGAATCTTTTGTTGGCAACCCGTCTTCTATTCTTCTCCTTGAATCTATCAACAAACATTCTAAAAGCACTAGGTGGCATAATATTCCAGAAATAACATAGTGTTTTCCAACTAGCTACCTCATATTTGGACAAAGTCAGCAAAATTATTTTGAACAAGCTCAGATGAGAAAGATATAGGCAACATTCTGGTCCAACGAGAATAAACTTCTTGCAAAGAAAATAATCTTAGAGGATGATCTATAAGGCGATTAACCAATCAAATGACATTAGAAATTAGAGTATTATTGCTTTTCTTAAGTTTTTGCTATAAAGAAGAAACCAAAATTTCCTCAGGATAGGTAATGCTCACAAAAGGTACAATCCCATTGAAAAAATCTACATGAATCGTTAATTTTTCAATGAGTATGAAGTATGAGGGTGAACCAATTTGAAACACAATCATCTCTTTCTTTTTAGATGAAGATGCTATCACGTCCTTTTATGAGAATCTATGAATGAATTGAAGAACACCCATTAAAGATTTGGAAAAGACCTGCCACTTGATACTCTCAGCTAGAAGCCTCATTTCCAAAGAAAAGGATCATCAATTGCCTGTTGGAACACTTGAAAAATGACTTTATGACAACTCATTCATCTCTTTTATCAGCACAAGTTTTCTGTTTGTCTACTCCTAGAAGAATGGAGCTTCAAATATAATAATTTGTATCTTTAAGCCTTATTGATTGTTTCCACACAATATTTCCATGATGTCAACGCTCAAATTGAAATTCAGAAAAAAAAAATGCCACCATGGGTGAATCAGTACTGACACCTCAGATTTCTATACAAACTGGTCATTGAAAAGGTATGTAAGGTATATTATCATGTCTGTTAGGAATTTTTTGACAAGTATTACTCTGTTAAGATATCTCAGCAACATGTAGGTGTTAGGAAGCTGCTGCATGTATATTACAGAGAGCAAATGCTCAATTCCTCTATTAGCCCTGAAGTGCACTGAGAAAGTTCAACATGGTATCAACATCAGTTACTTTCACGGCTTCACCATGTTACTATAAAAAAGTTAGCGAAGAAATACGTTTGTCTTAGTTTCAGTGCACGTTTGTTTTTGAAGGAAAGTAATCTCAATACTTTTTGATCTTTTGCTAAATTCTCTATTCTAGCTTTGTTCTGGCTTTGCAAACCCTCCTTGTTGTCCTCGGGGAGGGTTTGTTGTTAGGCAACCATCAACAACATGCTTCTTCTTGTATATTCTATTTCACGTGTGTGTAGTCTCAAGCAGAAGTGTACTACTTAAGTGTAAAAAATGTCAAGTTCTCTACCCTCGTGTTATTGACTAGTCTTGTGCAATCTGCAAGGTATATATTCTAATCATTTAGACAGAGAGTACATCCTCTTCTCATTGCACAAGTACTATGTCTCATGGTCAACAAAGTTATCTGGATCAGGTTTAGAGGTTGTTAATAATTTCAAAGTGAGGAGTTGGACACCTATTGCTCACCAAAATCATATCTTTTGCAATGTAGATGTGGATCAACTACGGTGCTGCATTATTCCACTAATTTCTCAAACGAAAACCTCAAATATATTACCTAGTTGATTGTCCTCGAGAAAATAAAAAGTGAGAACCACTACTTAGGAAGAGAATAATGATTCAGATTTTCTAATGATTTAGATAACTCGATACTCAATCTAGAAAGCTACCTTTTGTCCAAGACATTCTATTCTCAAAATACCTTGTATATGATGCTTCCCTTTTTACATCATAAACCTTACTCAACCATAAAGGCAGGGATGCTCTTAAAGTGAATTGTACAACATCTCGTTGCTAAATAAAATAAAGACCTCAAAATGCATCTTTTTCCGTTCATTCACTCATTTAACAATATGGGAACAATGCCTGATGTTGGCTGAAGCTAGCAATGAGGTTTTGAGGTGTAATATTTATTTTAATGGAAGTTGCTGGCCAGCACACACAATAATAGCAACAGAGGTTTTACCAGCATTACCAATATACATGGGCATATTGGAATATAACGAGTCCAAATGGAGCGAAATGGATAGTGAGGCTTCACACCACAGACCTGAAATTGAGTCCTAGTTGTAGTTGTCGTGTAGCACTATGCGTATGCATAAATCAATGAATTATACAAGCACACTTATCATAATCACGTATCAACGTATAAGCAATGTAAGTAACAAGAGAGAAGGTGCATATTAAAATAGCTTACCTTCATCACTTGGATGGTTTCTTAAACCTGCAAAATCTCACATCTCTATCTCCGTCAATTCCCCACCACGCCAATGTTTGAAAGGTCTTTATGGTATCGTCAGCATCCCTGGCTTGAAAGGTGATATAACACCACATCCCAGCAGCATATGATGTGTTCACAGTCACATTTTTCACAAATTTGTAATTTGTAGCCTAAATAAAAATAAAATAAAAACAGCCAAATATCAACCAATCGCAGATATAATTTTTCAGAAAAAGAATGAATCAGTTAATTAAGCACGCACTTACATTCTGTGAATTGAAATCTTCAATAGCTAACTGGGAGAGGAGAACAAATTTGGGTTTGTTCTTCATCCCTCGTTGGGCAATAATTGGAGCACCAATAGCAGCATCCAAAGTCAAATCCAGAGTGATATCAAAACCCTAATTGCAGAAAGGACAAATCAAAAAAGAGACGCCTTAAAAAAGCATGCATACTTGATACTAGCATAGGACCTACCTCGCTCTCCCTGACCTGCCTGTGATACTCTTTCTGATATTGGATACTCATTTTGCGACCGTCCGCATACATAATAAGATATCATCAGAATGGTAGAAATCTTCTGGTCCTCCATCCTCTCCCAATTTTCTAGGAGGATTCTCCGCCATCTTTTAGGTTCAAAACAACTAGCTAAGGGTTCGATTTTATGTCTACTTATAGCTTTTTTGGCCAAATATTTTTTTTTTTTTTACCGAATGTGCTTTTTTTAGTTCAAAGTATATTTTTGTTTGGCCAAGTTTTTATTTAAAAAAAAAAAAAGTACTTTTGAGCAGAACCAAAAATAATTTGAATAAGCAGTAAAAGGTAGTGCTTTTGAAAATTATTTTTTTAAAATACTTTTGAGAAAAATATATTTAGAAAAACTTTCTAAAAGATTGGTCAAATACTATTTATTGCTCAAAAATACTTTTCAAATTAGTTAGTCAAACACAAATTATTTTTTACCAATTTTTTTTTTTGAAAAATATTTTTGAGAAAAGATTTAAAATAAGTAGATTTTAGAAGCTTGACGGGCTATTAGACTACTTTAAGTTCTTTCCTTAATACTGTACCTAACATAAATTTCGTTATGCTTTCTGATGCATTTTGTTACCCCTCATGACATAAACAAATTATGTAACTTTGAGCACGTTAACCTTGTTCATGTGTAATTTGGTTGAGATTGTAAATTTTTTAAGCAAAAATAAAAGATATTGTAATTTTTTTTTTTTTTTTGAGTTTTATTTGATTAGGTCGACTACCGCTTTCCTTGCTCAAAATATTGGTGGCGTCTTTTCTTTAATTTCTATCCAAATAAATAAGGCACCTCGTACAATGTGGTCAACTATTTTTAGAAGAGAATCACAAAAGTCAGGTCTTCTATTCAAGTGGAGGAAATTAAAGGAGACGATGATATCCCCACCAAGCCTTCTGCTACTGTTGTCAAAAGGTGACCTAATGAATGTAACTTCTGACTGATAATGGAAATTCTACATCTTAAAAAAAAAAAAAAAAAAAAGGAATTTAAAGTCTCAGGCAACTTTTTTTTTTCTCTTTTTTCTTTTCATACTTCACGACTTGCCTATCTTGCCGGAGAATTTCAAAATAAACTAATGGTGATCTTCAAATTAAGCGTGCATCTTAATTATTTTATCATGTACTTGATATCTTCTATTAGCACACGTATTTAGTAACTCAATCACCAACGCGGATATGAAATGATTAACTAACAAAGATTAAATGTGTTGATTAAATTGCCCCTCAAAAGCAAAAATAATAAACCTTAAACAAAAATATCTAAAATTATTAAACAAGTTTAAGGCCTCTTATCACGGCTTGTCTTTAGGCGTCCAATACCATTTATCCGCCTCTGTATTTTACTAGTTCTCTATTAACTTGGCAAACTCCTCAATAAATTATTCATTAAGAATTTATTTTACCAAATTACTAAATTACCCTTCTCAATGGTTATTAAATTTGTATCTCCAATAAATATCCTAGATAAGTACTTAACACTAAGGATAATATTGAAAGAAAATAATAAATCTCTCTTGAATTGTTAAAATGAACAAGTAAAATAAAAATTTTATGTTTAGTATAAGCGGCAAATAAAAGGAACATACGGAGTAGTTGAACAACAAATTAGGAATTTGAGTATTACTAGAGGGTTCATAATTTGTGCTTTATCATTACTTTATCAAATATAAGTATTATGCTATACATTAAAATTATAAATCAATTTACAAAAAAAAAAAATCATTAAATAAATGTTACTCCCTCCGTTTCAATTTAGATGACATAGTTTGAGTGATACGGACTTTAAGAAGAAAAAAAAGACTTTTGAAATTTGTGGTCTTAAAAGCTTTGGGGTCATGATATTTGTGTGGTTATAAAAGCTTCTCATTAAGGGTAAAATGAGTAAAATGAAAAGTTTAAAGTTGAATTATTTTCAAATTTAGAAATGTGGCATTTATTTTGGAATGGACTAGAAAAGAAAGCATCTCATCTAATTGGAAAGAGAAGAGTATATATTACTAATATTTGTATACAAACTCCTGTTAGTATTATGGTAATTCCAAACCCCTCGGCGCTGCCCAGCCCCCACTACCGCCTCTCACCGTAGTGGATCAGTTTCAGACTTCACTTTTATGCCGACTCCCCATCCTTGTGCTCTTTCTAATCACTCTTCCAGTTTGGAAATCTTTGGTTGCAGCAGCGCAAAAGGATGCAGTCTCTGAGAGACATTGTGCCGGCTGCATTGAACAACATAAACACAAAATTCATTGTCTTGGACAAAGGGAGGATAGCTATGGAAGGGCAACAAAAGATGTGTTTGGCACTAGTGGCGGATGAGACAGCTGCAGTTCACTTTCAGATGTGGGGTGATGAGTGTGATACTTTTGAGCCTGGGGACCTTATCCGGTTAGAAAATTGCATCTTCTCTTATAACCGCAACAACCTACTGCTAAGGGCAGGTAAGCGAGGCAAGGCAGAAAAGGTTGGAGAGTTTACCATCACCTACGTGGAGACACCAAACATGAGCGAGATACGTTGGGTCCCTGATCCTAGCAATTCTAAGATATATGTGCCAGAGGCTGTTATTTCTCTCTTTTCACGAGTGTTTCCACCAATGAATTGAGTATTGGGCAATATTCTTTTTTACGGGGTTTTCCAGGTATTATGAGAATTGACAAACATGCACGCCTGAGCTAAAACAGCTTCCTCTCCTTTGATTCATCAAGGTATTTTCCTTCCAAAAGCTGCATTTTTGTTTGTAGCACTGGAAGAGTGATCAGATTGTCACACTCACCTTTATTATGGATTCTGAGATATCTGTTTGATCAATATCATAGAAAGGTAATGCTACTCTGGATCAAATGCAGGCGTTGGCCAAAGCTAACTAAACTTAAGTTTGGTCAAGAAAACTTGGACTCAGGTTTACTTGATGCATGAATCAATGTCTGGTGTAACATTCAATCTTGAGCTGAATCATCTTCTTTGTTTACGCTTTTTTATAGTATATTTAAGTCTTTACTTTTATGGATTTCTTGTGGACAAACTCAACGTTTAGCCCCACAAAAAAAGGGAGTGCGTCGACGATGATGTAGTTGTAGCAATCATCATACAAGGCAGTTGGTCATGCAAGCATTAGAAAAGTTTCTCTCTGCATTCGTCTTTCAGAATGATTTTGGGAAACAATTTCTGAAACACTCGTAAAACTTCTTAGGTTTTCTCAACAATAAGTTGCTAGAATAAAGCATCTTCATTCATCATCAAATATAACAAGAAGCATGATATCACAACACTTTTTTCCTTGTCTCAGTAATAACACAAAGAACCCTTCTTTAAACTACGAGAGTAGACGACACATACCAACACTTTTTCATGTCGTAGTGATAACACAAGTTAATAACACTACTATTCAATAACTATACCAGAATAGAAGACTGAGAAGAGCTTAAAGAGATGGCAAGCTCACTGCATAGCTTTCACATCAACATCAGAATCAAGAGTTCTATTATCACCTGCCAAAAAATAAAATAATAATTATACTAAAGAAACGCAACACAAGGTTGGCCCGAAACAAATTTATAGCATCATTTTTTCTCATCATCACTTGTCTATATGCAAAACAATTTTGGCAGTTCCAATCTGCACAGAGCAAAAACCTTGAACCAGAACATGCAGACTCACGGAATTGAAAAGAAACCATTGAAGAGAAGATTCTAGAAAACTCAAAATGAGAAGAAATGATTTCATTGATTGTCCTGCTGCTACAATGTATTGTGTATATATATATATAGCTCAACTAAGAAGTAAAAATGTATATTGCTAGTGCTACGTGTCAAACTCCTATTGGCCTAGCTGTAACAAAAATATAGACTAGTATAATTAAATACACATGTGCTCCTGTACAGCTGTCTGTGTGCATGTTCCTGCTTATCAAGAACCTTCCACGTACCATCAGGCAGCTCTCCATCCAGGTTGGCATCCAGGTTGGCAGGATGCAATGGCCAAAGAATTCGAAGCTCTAGAGACTAATAGAACTTGGGATTTGGTTGAGCTCCCTCCTGGAAAGAAGCCTTTGCCCTGCAAATGGATTTACAAGGTTACATGAGGAGGAGAAATAGCAGGCGGAGAAGGTATAGGAACAGACGAGGATGATGCAGTGGATGTAGGAGAGGTGGGAGATGTAGGAGGGGATGATACAATAGATTTAGAGGAAATAGGGGTAGGTGAAATAGAAATAGATGAGGAATTCAAAGGAGACGAGGTAGGAACTGGATGTGGGAAAGGAGAAACAGGACGAGTAGAAACAGAAGAAATGACAGATGAAATAGGAAGAGGAGAATGAAAAGGGAGTATGTGTTCATGGAACTTAATATTTCGGGAGACCAAGAATTGCTGCGATTGTAAACTCATGACTTTGTAGCCTTTCTTTCCAAAAGGATAACCAAGGAATGCACAAGGTGTGGCTCTAGGATCTAATTTATTTCTCTCATGAGAGAGTGTAAAAGCAAAACACAAACAACCAAACGATTTTAGGAAGGAGTAATCTGGTGGTTTATCAAATAATTTCTGGTAAGGAGAAACATTACCCAAAATTCTTGAAGGAAATCGGTTGAGAAGGAATGTAGCTGTTAACAGACAGTCACCCCAAAATTTAATAGGTAAATTGGACTGAAATAATAAAGCCCGACATGTTTCAAGTAGGTATTTATGCTTGCTCAACCACACCATTTTGTTGTGGTGTCATTACACAAGAGGTTTGATGGAGAACACCAAGAGAGGAGAAAAACTGAGAATGTGTAGTCCCTGACCCAAGCTCATAAGCATTATTAGATCGGACTTTCTTGATTTTGACATCGAATTGTCGCTCTACCATGGCAAAGAATGCTTTGAGGACAGGAAAAGCATTTGACTTAGTGAATAACAAAAATATCCAGGTACATCTTGTAAAATCATCAATAATTGTCAAGAAGTAACGATGACCATTATAAGTAGGCGTAGAATATGAGCCCCAAGTGTCTATATGAATTAGGTCAAATTTTTGTTTAGAAGTTATATAGCTAGATGGAAAGGAGAGTTTTGTTTGTCTTGCTTTTGGCCAAATTACACAGACTTCATTTTATTCAGAATTCAATTTGTGAGGTATTCCAGGAATGTTACTCATAGCAGGGTATGGTAAATGACTCAAACGTTGATGCCACAATTTACTCAAAGTACTACAATTCATAGAGCAAATAATTTTATTCATTGAATTAGCTTCAGTTACAACGTCGCTAGAAAGACGTCCATCAAAAGGACTTACATTGAAAACATCTGAAAATAGAGATTGTAAAGAACTATATGGGACACTAGGTTCAACAGAAGTAGTGGAATTGACACTGACATTGGAAAGACTAGAACTAGAACTGGGAGTTGCATTGTCCAACACATAGAGTCCATCAGTGGTCTCACCAAACACCTATAGCCTCTTCAGAGAAGGGGCATGTATGTCACAACCAAATTTGTTAAAAATCAGTAAACAATCAAGTTGAGTGCACAACTGTTGTATAGAGATCAAGTTGTGTTTAAAACTTAGTACATATAGAACATTTATTAAAATTATATTAGGAGGAATAAGCAATTTTCCAATGGCAATAGCTTTAACTTTGTATCCATTTGGTAGATTAACATATACAGGATTGGACAATTCTTTGGTGTCATGAAGGAGTGAAATATCATAAGTCATGTGTTGTGTGGCCCCTGTATCAAGTATCCAGGGATTATTAGGAAGTTTACTGAGGTGAGAGGAAAAGGCATACAAGGCAACTATCATACCAGCCATGTTAGCAGTCACATTAGCCTCAAAATCCGAAGAAACTCCTTGACCTGCATGAGGATTTTGAAGTAAATGAATCAGTTTATCACACTGCTCCTTTGAGAAGCCTTGCACTATACTCATGGTATTCACAGCCAGGTTAGTCTCAAAAGAACCTCCTTCTTCAATTTCAAATGCTGTATTTGCACTCCCTTGTGCATTTCCATAAGTCCTCTTCTGCTTAGTGAACTTGAAAGAGGGAGGAAATCCGTGCAACTTGTAACACTTTTCAATCAAATATCCTGATTTCTTACAATAATTGCAAAACATTCCACCTTTACAATTCTCAAAATTGCCTTTCTGGACATTACCTCTATTTTCCCACTTTGCATTTTGAAACTTTGTACCTGCTGCATTGAATGAAGAGGTTTTTCCTGAAAACTATATAGAAGCATGAACTTCACGTTGCTTTTCTTCATGCAACAGAATATAGTAAGCCTCATTCGGAGTGGGCAAAAGCTTCATCATAAGAATGTTTCCTCTAATAGATGTATAAGCCTCATTTAATCCCATCAACAACTGAATTAGCTTCTGATTTTCCGTCGCCTTCAAATTCCTTGTCTTAGCTCCACATTTACACTCACATCCACAAATTTCGAAAATGTTAAGAAACTTCAATTCGTCCCAAATTCGTTTGATTCTAGTAAAGTACGTGGCTATATCATAAGTTCCTTGCGTAATACTACTAAGTTCTTTTTGCAATTGAAATAATTGAGTTCCGTTTGACTGTCCATACCTTGTCTCTAGTTCTTCCCAAAGTTCCTTTTCTGTAGAAGAGTACAAAACACTGTCACCTATATCTTTGCTTAAGGAGTTAAGAAGCCATTGGATTACAATATCGTTGCACCGATTTCAGTTCTAAAACTGAGCTGATTTCTCATCTGGTATTTTGATACAACCGTTTATGAAACCTAATTTGTTCCTCACAGATAAAACTATCAGCACACTTCTCCTCCAAGCTCCATAGCGGGAACCATCAAAAACTTGAGATACAATGGTCAAACCAGAGTGATCAGTCGAACTCAGAAAGTATGGATTAGAATAATCCATAGCACTAGCTGGAGAAGTCACGTTTGATGGAGAAGAAATCGTTTCTGTTGTGCTGCCCATTCTCAGCGAAAATTGAACGAAAAAGAATTTGAAAAAAAAATTGAACAAGGATTATTGAAGAGAAGAACAACGGACTCGTAGAATCAATAGGAATCAGAAATGGATTAGAAGAGAATTGATTCGCGTAATCTCGATCTCCATCGCTGCTCTGATACCATCACGGAATTGAAAAGAAACCATTGAAGAGAAGATTCTAGAAAACTTGAATGAGAAGAAATGATTTCATTGATTGTCCTGCTGCTACAATGTATTGTATATATATATATATATATATATATATAGCTCAACTAAGAAGTAAAAATGTATATTGCTAGTGCTACGTGTCAAACTCCTATTGGCCTAGCTGTAACAAAAATATAGACTAGTATAATTAAATACACATGTGCTCCTGTACAACGGTCTGTGTGCATGTTCCTGCCTATCTAGAACCTTCCACGTGCATCAGACTTCATCAAGTAGAACTAATCAAAATTATTTTGTCAAGTTTAAGTCTCCTCTGCCTCTATCAAACACTTCCTCACGGATGTGTATTGGCTCAGATTCATCACTGGCAACACAGACCTTGCTTTCGACAAAGACAAGTTGCAATGAAACGGTATTTGGATTTTTTAGGTATAACATAATTTTGAAAGAATTTACCAAATGAACCTAATTAGCTGCTGAAAGATCAGTGAAAACTAAAGAACCATCATCAAAGACATGATGCTCAAATGCACCCAGGACTCATATAAAGATGGACCTGAAGTTTCAAGAATCTCAACCCTCTTTAGTATAACCTGGCTAAGTAGTACAAAAATTGTGGACTAGACCAAAGACCTAAAAATGGCTGTGTGGTAGGTTGTCCAGTAAGATTGAATTTGGCCACTGAGGACTTCACAACATATCGTACCTAACCTATATATGCAGATACCCTCTTAAGAAGTGGGTTGCTTAAAAAGACAAATTCCAACTCATTTATTGAAGTACGACTGATGAATTGTGTGAATCATGTCTAAAAAAGCTTATATTGTTATAAAAAGATACACTTTCGATAAGGTCTATACACTTTTGTTATAGAAGGATACTTTTCTTTATTTATATTAGCAATGCGCCTTCTCCGATGCATACCTGATTGGTTTTCCAGGACAACCACGTAAAAATACTTTTTTAATGGCTATGAGATTCAAACTAACGATGTCCCTTAGCTCCGATACCATCAAAAATAATAAGTGAAACGACAAAGAAGATTTGAGAGCATGTGAAGACTAGTTTATAATGCACATTTTATTATAGCTATATATATATATATGCGATGTATAACAATATGTTACATAAATTATAACTATTTATGTTTACTAACAACAACACAGTTAAAGTATTAGTCTTTTTTTTTATAACCAAAAATATACTTAAGAAAAAATTATAGTCTCTCTTCCAATAGCTAACCTCTAGATATTGTTTCACCATAAGTCAATGAAAATGATGATAGTGGGAGAGAGTAGTGGATGATTATGAGTAAAGAGGAGCCATTGAGTTTCAAGGTGAAACCCTGGTTGGCCTCCCCGCCATTATGCAATTCCTATGGTCTAATCTCCAAAATTGGGTAAAAATGATCTATTCGTTATTACATTCAAGTCATTGTCTGCAACTGTTTTACTGCCTATACTTTTTAAATCATGTATGTAGAGATGCTGAAGCAAAATCGGGTTAAATATCTATTTAAATGATCAGCCAAAGGAAGCTCTTCACTTGCTCCAGAGCAATTATTGTCACACCTCCTTTTTGCGCGCCTACCTCGAAGGATAAATGCGTGAGGGAGTTTTTCCAATTTAAGTGACAATATTCGAAATGAGATTATTTATTTAATTCAGAGTCGCCACTTTGGAAAGATTTGGCTTTTGGTGTCCCAAGTCACCGGTTTATCTTGAATCCCAATTCGAGGAAAATATTCGACTTTCCAAATGAAAGTCTGCGAACCAGAAATTCTAAGTAAGGAATTCTGTTGACCCGAGGGAAGGTATTAGGCATCCCCGAATCCCGTGGTTCTAGCACGGTCGCTTAAATTGTTGTAATGGCTAAATATCTGATTTTTATACATGTTATGACTTATGTGCTTTTATTAAGTTTAAACCGCTTTTATTTTTATTTTTTTAATAGAATTGCAACGTTGTGAAAATGCATCTCGAACCACGTCACAATCAATGCACCCGTGGTTGTTAATACGTTCCGACTCCGTTGAGATTTGGATTTGGGTCACATAAATTCGCACCCGAATTTAAGCATGTAATTTAATGAAAATCGCGTCTAAAGAGTCTTACGCGTTATTATCTTTGGGGAAAGCCGTGAAGTTCGCTAAATGGCTACTCCCGAAATCTACGTAATTATTAACATCTATTGAGGGCCCCGCAGTTTGTGCGTCTTTGTTTGGCGAGGCTTGCCTCATTTATTTTAAGGATATCCTAAAGTGACTACATTTCTATTAAATTCGTTTCTAAAAATAAAAGAGAAAAAATCCTAATTAGTTACATGCTTAAAAAAAGGGCGTAACATATTAAATGCTAGATTAAGACAAATGTTAACGGAAAGGAATATTACTAAAATTGAAATTATAAATAAACTATGGAATCGACAAATAATATGTTCAAAAGAAACTAATTATCTTATAACTAGATTAAACTCGCAGTGTTAGATGACTTGAACCGTTGGATTAATTATTTACGACTATTTGAAACTAGAATCAATCTTAATTACTAATGCATATTCGAAAGTTTATTAAATTCAAATGTTAACTCGTCTTGTTTGAACTCAAATCATGCCATAATGCCTAATTCACGAAATTAATCTAAATTCATGCTTTAACTAAATTTAGCTACATGTTCACGATTAACCTACTGTTGACAATATTAAAACCTTCAACCTAGTGAACTAACCAGTTTTACCAAGTCGATTCACTAAAGACCAACTTATGTTATTTTCCTCTTACTCCAATTGTTAAACAGTTTGATAGTAATGAGCATGCTTAAACATATACTACCTAATAACCAAACTAAAACAGAGTATTATTTAATACATCACTACAAGATGCCTAGTTATGCAAAGCAACCGAAATTTACAGAATAATAATACATGAGATAACCTAAACACAATCAGTAAAAGAGACAAAGGAAAAAAAAAGCTAAATTAAAACTTCAAAGTTTCATTCTTCATATGTATTCATGCTTTCACATTTCAGCTTACAATATCGATAAGGTTACGGCCATGTACCTGGTATTGGAAGTAAAAGAAGAGGAAGATCAGTAGAAGCAGCAGTAGCATAAATACACAGCAACAGCAAAACCAGTAACGACCAGTAGAATAACCCAGTAACAGATTGAAAACCAGCAGTATCAGAATGGAATCGCAGTCAAAGCAGAAGAGAGATGGATACAAGACGCAGTAGTTTACTGATTTTTGAATAACACTCAAGGAAAAGCAACCTGAAATTATTCAAGTAAAAATTGAGCTTGTTTTTCTCTTTTTGCTCTCAGATTCTGATTTCTCAAAATTCAGTCAACTCTCTCAACTTTCTCCTCTATCTACACTGTGTAAAAATTACTCTATTTATAACTAAGACTCTTGTCTTGAACCACTAACCCGAAATATTCTCATAATTGCATGCCTTGCCCCCACTACTTAATGTTTTTCTTATTTAATTCCCTTGTTCCCCATGCCTACATATTTTGTCCCCCACTATATTAAACAAATACATTATTCACACTCCATTATGTCTTATCCCCCACTATATTAAACAAATGCATTATTCTCACTCCATTATGTCTTGTCCCCCACCATGTACTATTGTAATATTATTAATGCCTAGCGGACGGAGCACTCAGATTAAATAATTGTTCAAATTTTCAATTCCAAAAATACCCCTCCGAACTTACTGAAATTACCATTTTACCCCTGAAAATACTGCAATTTGCCATTCTACCCCATCAGCTATAACCAATTCGCCTAATCAATTCTAACCAAAATACAACAGCTATAACCAATTCCTAAACAAATTCAAACAACAATTTCAAACTAAATGATGAACAACAAAGAAACAACTCGAATTATTTTGACTGAACAATAATTTAATTTTATTTTTTCTTTTAACAACAAACCTACTTTCAGATTCAACAACAATAACAAACAAGTAAATTCAAATCACTAAACTAAAAAAAATCAATTGAACTTCAAATTAAATCTAACCACATTATAACCAACACACTTCTATATTAAACTAAACAAGAACAAATGAATAAAAACAAACTGAAGAAATAATCAAGAAAAGAATCAAACATATACTGGTTTCAGATCCGAGAATATCAAACAAAATACGGACAGAACTGAAACTTAAACCAAACTAACCGGATCGGAACAACGATGAACTCGAACGGAAACAAATCTTCCCGGAAACTTTGAAACCAAAATAACTCGAATCTGCCCGGAAAATAACTCGACGAGTAGGAACGCAGCAGTGGCAGCGTTGGGCAGTCCGTAGGGGGGTCGTGCGGAGATGGAGTTCGCTGGGGGTTTCAAGTGGACGGGGCTGGTGGTAACGACGGGACTGCGTGTGATGTAGCTGTTGGTCGTGAGGGAACTACTGGTCGTTTGGAGACGATGAACTGCACGCGTCGAAGCTGCACGTAGCAGCAGTTCACGTCCATGGCTGGAGCCTCGCAACTGGAGGAGCTGGGCGTTCATGGCTTGGGTTGTCGCGGGTGGTCGCTTGGAACGGAGCTCGTTGGCTGCTGTAGGGTGGTTGTGTTATTTGGTCATTTGGTCGTGGAAGTTGCTGCTGGTTTGTGGGCGATGAAGAAGACGAGGTTGAAGGGGTGGTAACGATGAAGGAGAAGACGAAGTAGTGGCAGCCATGGTCGACGTCCATGGTGGTCGACGAAAAAGACGAGGCAGCGGGGTTATTTGGAGATGACGGACTGTCGTGGTGATGGAGCTGTGTGTGTGTGTGTGTGTGTGTTGGCGGAGGATGAAGGGGACGATGGGAGAGGGGCAGCCATGGGAGGGGAGCTTTGGGAGTTTTGGAGAAGAAGAGGGAAAGAGACGGGGCGGGTGGTTTGTTAGGTTTAGGGTTAGGGAAATGAAAAATAAAAAATGAAGAAAGGGGTTGGGTCTTTGGGGTTATGGACTGGGTCGACCCGGTTTGAAATGGACCGGGTCGTAGGGGAAGGCTGGGTATTTGGTTTAAAATTTGAAGAAAAGGCCCAATCCGATTTCTTCTATTTTTGTTCTTTTCTATTTATTCAATTTCCTAAATAATAAAGCTAAAATGCTAAGATTAAATTATAAAAACCCAAAATTATCTCAAAATACTAATTAACTCCTAACAACAATTATCGCACATTTAAATAGCAATTAACGATAAAATCACACAATTTGGACGTTAAATGCTAAAAATGCAACGTACATTATTTTTTTATGATTTTTTTCATTTTGTAAAACAAATTTAATTAAATATTAAATGCAAACGCGACATATTATTTTATATTTTATTAATATAAACAAATAAACATGCACATACAAAAATATAAATAATTATCCAAAAATGCCACGAAAATTCAAAAATCGCACACAAAGGAAAATTGTTTTATTTTGGATTTTTGAGAGTAATTCTCATATAGGGCAAAAATCACGTGCTCACAGCTGCCCCTCTTTGTCCAGAAACACGTAGGATTTTCGTGCAATGATAAAGTTAGCGGATACGAGCGATTTTTGCCAGTTGGAATACTCCGTGTGAAGCATTTTTTTTTGAAAGATTTGACCGAACCTTTGCTTCAGAGGTTTCCTACATATCCTGGGCTAAACAGGAATCAGGTCAATGTAGTTCGGGAAGTTTTGGTAGCTGGGACTACCATGACGCTGCGACTTTACTGTTACTGCTGTTGCTGCTGCTGCTACTGCTCACTGACCTCCTTATTACATTAAAAAGAAAAATCAAAGCTAAGCTAGCTATGCCTATCAACTACTAGTTACAAGATTCCTATCTATAATTCTTTCGCAACTTGATCTTGAGTCTTAGCTGATTCTGCTTGTAGACTTCGATCTGAATCTTGATGCTTGCAAGTTGTAGGTGCTTGTTTATTTCTGCAGCATCGAGTGAAGTGGGATTGGCGGAGCTCGTGACTTCAATCAGATTTTGAGCGATCTGCACTTTGTTTGCTCCAGTATTTGGGCTCATCTTCTTTTGTTCTTTCCTTCCTTTCTTTATTCTGGATTGAGACTCACTCACTAGGTCATCTCGATCCCTGTGCTTCAAGGTCAAACCTGCTCAGACAACAAAACAAACAAATGAACGAAATTTTTCTGCCCCAGTTTCACTAGGAAAATTTCGTGAGTTAATTGCCATAAAAATCTGCAGAATTGATGAGGGGATTGGAAATCTCAAGTCTAAAAGGTGCAACTCAGGGATTGGAGCCCTAATGTTTGCAAAAGGTAAAAGGCAAAATGATCAACTCAGGGATTGGAGCCCTAATATTGGCTAAAAAGGGAAAACCGCTCGACTCTGGGATTGGAGCCCTAATGTCGGCTAAAGAAAACTTGCTCAACTCAGGGATTGGAGCCCTAATGTCGGCTAAAGGAAACTCGCTCAACTAACGGATTGGAGCCCTAATGTCGGCTAAAAGAAAATTGCTCAACTCAGGGATTGAAGCCCTAATGTCGGCTAAAGGAAACTTGCTCAACCTAGGGATTGGAGCCCTAATGTTGGCTAAAGGAAACTTGCTCAACTCAGGGATTGGATCCCTAATGTCGGCTAAAGAAAAATTTGCTCAACTCAGGGATTGGAGCCCTAATGTCGGCTAAAGGAAAATTGCTCAACTCAGGGATTGGAGCCCTAATGTCGGCTAAAGAAAAATTTGCTCAACTCAGGGATTGGAGCCCTAATGTCGGCTAAAGAAAATCGCTCAACTCAGGGATTAGAGCCCTAATGTTGGCTAAAGGAAACTTGTTCAACTCAGGGATTGAAGCCCTAATGTCGGCTAAAGGAAAATTGCTCAACTAAGGGATTGGAGCCCTAATGTCGGCTAAAGGAAACTCGCTCAACTCAGGGATTGGAGCCCTAATGTCGGCTAAAAGAAAATTGCTCAACTCAGGGATTGGAGCCCTAATGTCGGCTAAAAGAGAATTGCTCAACTCAGGGATTGGAGCCCTAATGTCGGCTAAAGAAAAATTTGCTCAACTCAGGGATTGAAGCCCTAATGTCGGCTAAAAAAATCGCTCAACTCAGGGATTGGAGCCCTAATGTCGGCTAAAGGAAACTCGCTCAACTCAGGGATTGGAGCCCTAATGTCGGCTAAAGGAAACTTGCTCAACTCAGGGATTGGAGCCCTAATGTCGGCTAAAGACGACTACGGAATGGAGGCCCTATGTCTAAAATCTTAACTCAGGGATTGGAGCCCTAATGTTGACAAAGGTGACTAGGGAATGGAGGCCCTATGTCTAAAATCTCAACTCATGGATTGGAGCCCTAATGTTGGCAAATGTGACTAGGGAATGGGGGCCCTATGTCTAAAATCTCAACTCAGGGATTGGAGCCCTAATATTGGCAAAGGTGACTAGGGAATGGAGGCCCTATGTCTAAAATCTCAACTCAGGGATTGGAGACCTAATGTTGGCAAAGGTGACTAGGGAATGGAGGCCCTATGTCTAAAATCTCAACTCAGGGATTGGAGCCCTAATGTTGGCAAAGGTGACTAGGGATGGAGGCCCTATGTCTAAAATCTCAACTCAGGGATTGGAGCCCTAATGTTGGCAAATGTGACTAGGGAATGGAGGCCCTATGTCTAAAATCTCAACTTAGGGATTGGAGCCCTAATGTTGGCAAAGGTGACTAGGGAATGGAGGCCCTATGTCTAAAATATCAACTCAGGGATTGGAGCCCTAATGTTGGCAAAAGGCGACTAGGGAATGGAGGCCCTAAGTCTAAAATCTCAACTCAGGGATTGGAGCCCTAATGTTGGCAAAGGTGACTAGGGAATGAAGGCCCTATGTCTAAAAACTCAACTCAGGGATTAGAGCCCTAATGTTGGCAAAAGGCGACTAGGGAATGGAGGCCCTGTGTCTAAAATCTCAACTTAGGGATTGGAGCCCTAATATTGGTAAAGGCGACTAGGGAGTGGAGGCCCTATGTCTAAAATCTCAACTTAGAGATTGGAGCCCTAATGTCGGCAAAAAAGCGAAAGATTGATTTTGGGGCTTCTAAACTAACCCTTTTTTTTGGAATTTTCTTCTTATTTCTCTTTTCGTTTTTTTTTTGTTTAGTAAAAATGCAGGAAAGAATTTGGAGGAAACTTCCCTTTTGGGTTGATTCCTTGCTGCAAAGCTGTTTCTTGCACTTGTGCATTTTTTTTCCTTTTTGGTTGCACCTGCTTCTTACACGGTTGCTTTGGATTGCACCTGTTTCAATTTTTCAAACAAAGAACAACTGTTAGTTTGAAACAGTGGTTGGTTTTGTGGCCTTGATTAGTTTTGATCACTCGATCCCGGCCCAATTTCTTTGATGAAGATCTCAACTGCAACTATTTGCTCCCTGAGAATCGATTTATTTCAGGCCCTGGAGAACCTCTAATTATTCCAGACTTTGCCATGATGGTTGCTCGGTGGAACTCAACTTCCACCTTTATTTCGCCTTCGTATGCCTTTCCTTCTGACTTTTTTTTTTGGAGCATTAGGGAACCTTTGGCTCTTCAAACTTTGCTACAACGGCTAGTCGCGTGGGACTTAACCTCTTTAAACTTTATTTCGCCTTTATAAGCACTTTGATTTGATTTTCCCCTTTCAAGAGTTTTCAATTCCGGAGCAACGGCCCACATGGCCAATCGAGGTCGACTTAATGCACCTGCTGAGGCCGGGTATCTTTTGCACATTAGCCCGCACCAAATGAGAACCCTGTAAATCAGTCTTGCCATCCTTTCTTTGTCTTAGTTTCGAAAGAGTGTTAGACCGAAAGGGGTTCAAAGAAAACAAACAATGAAATGGAGAATGAGTTTTAAAAAAAGTGTCCTTTCCGGGGAAAGGAAAGAAGGACTTATCTGGAGTGCATGCGGACTTCAATGAACATGACATGCCTTTTGGACTGGATACCTAATCTGTGTAAACCGTCTGACTCTCAGAAATTCATCACAACTTTGCCTTGAAACCGAGGAACCTTGCCAGGATTCTATTGATGCCGATGACTGTGAGGATCTTATTTTCGATCATGGGCGCCCTTTGTGGGTTTTCACGAGCTGGCATTTTTCATTTCATTTCTTACAATCGCCTTATAGTGCCCGTGTGGGTTTTCACTAACAAGACTCTCTCATCTTCATTTTTCTCTACTTACCGTCGCCTTACGATGCCCGTGTGGGTTTTCACCAATAAGACTCTCTCATTTTATTTCTCTTATTTTGCTTGCGAAGATCTAAGTAACTACATTATCTGATCCTTGAACATTCTTACCGATTGATCGGAAGGACTTGAACAGGATTTGGGGTAAAACGAGCTTGGATGGAATTACAACTTTAGAACCTTTCTGGCGAACTGTCGCCGAACCACTATAACTTTTGCCCCAGTTTCACTTTTGGGGGACTTTGGATTTTTGTTTTGGTGTGACTGAACCCCAGAGAGAGGCTGCCTATGTATCCTTTCGGAATCAAGTCAGACGTAGTTCAGGAAAACTTTATTTTTGGTTTTCTTTTGTTTTTTCTGTTTTTCCGTTTTGTTTTGTTTTTCTCTTCTTCTTTTTTTGCTTTGTTTTCTTTGTTTTTTTTTTATTTTTTATTTTTTTTCAATTCAATTTCTTTCTCTCCTTTTTTTTATTTCATTTTTCAATAACACTTTCAGGTTCCAAAGAGGGTAGTCAAAGAATGGTAACCGGCTCAAAGGGTTTGCAAAGGATCGATAGTGTTTGGGTAGCAAGAATGAAAGCCTTCGTCATCCTAACCGGAGAATATTAGAACTATATGAAGGATCAAACAAAGTACCTTTTGACTGCATTTGTATTGACAGTTGTTTCGGGGACATTTCTTCGATGTGTCCCAAGTTCAACGCACTCTTTTGGCAGTACTCTTGTTGCAATGGATGGACCTTTCCAATCGGGGAACCAATTTTCCTTCAGTTGTTCCAACTCTTTGTTTTATTTCCTTAGGCTAATCTTCATTGCGAACCAATTCTTGATTCATTATTTTGAGGTCTGACAGCATTTTAGGATCCGGGCATGAAGTCCATAAGCATGTCATGTTATTGAAATCTGCATTTAACAGAACTAAAAAAATGAGAAAAATGACAAGATAAAAAAAAGGCATTCCTGGAAAATGAAATATTAATTTCATTTGTTTTTTTTTATTTTGATTTTTTTTAAAAAAAAAATTGAAGATAGAAGGGTTTACATCGGAAAGTAAGACAATAAAGTAAAACATCCGGATCACACCCTGAGATAATCCGGACGCAAAAAGGATAGCAAGACTGGCTACCGAGACTCCCATCTAATGGGGAACTTTCATGCTTGGCGATCATTTTCTGGCTTTTCTCCTGCTTTGGCAATGGCTGCAATGGCCTTCAATGCCGGATCAAATTCCTTAGTTTCACAAATCATTCTGACTATTGGCCCGATGTTGTAGGCAGGCCACAGATTGTTCATCACATCAGGAGCTTCTTCATCCCGAAAAATAATTCTTTCAACTTCAATCAAACCCTCAACTGCTCTTTTGAGGGTCCAACAGTCCTCTGTACTGTGTCCCATTGCTCCAGAGTGGTATTCACATATAGCATCATCTCGGTGCGAGGGGGACTCGGGGTTCGGCCGGTTCGGGGCCACTGGCTGCAATAGATTTAGCCTGATTAGCTTTTGGAACAAGCTTGAATACGATTCACCAATAGGGTTGAACTGATTCTTTCTGAAAGGCTCTCTTGGGAGAGGAATGTACTGGGGAAGATCTGGTTGGGGATTATATGGAGCTTGGTAAGGATGGGCATTTATGGGAGTTAGAGCTTGATTTTTTATATAATGTTGTGGTTGCGTGTAAGATTGTGCACTCATCACCTCATAGGGAGGCGGTGCCACGGCATCAGCATCATCTTGAAGAGGATAATAATGTGGTGGGACGATAAGAGGCACATATGATTGGCTGAATGACCTGCGGGCCCCCTCGAGCTTGACACCATCATGGCTCCCTCTTCGAACCCATTTCTATTCATCAAACCCTCCAACAAACCATTATGAGCAGCCTGTGATATGGCCTTAAAGGCAGCATGACTCAAGATTCGGCCTGTTTTTAAACCGTTTTCAACCATTTCCCCAATTTTGATAGCCTCAGCGAACGGCCTACCCATAGCGGCCATCATGTTCTGGAAGTAGTCAGCCTCTTGGGGCTGCAGAAAGACCGTGACCATTTCAACTTCGTCCATCGAAGGCTTTACCCTCGCAGCTTGCTCACGCCATTTGACAGCATATTCGCAGAAGCTTTCCGTGATATTCTTTTCCAAATTGGACAAAGATGTTTCTATTGGGAGCGATGTCCCTATTATTTTAGAACTGGCGAACAAAATCTCGGGCCATATCGTCCCACACGTGCCAATGAGTAGTTTCTTGATCTGTATTCCACTCAAAAGAGATTCCGATGAGGCTTTCCCCGAAATAGGCCATTAGCAGCTCCTCTTTCCCACCAAAACCCCTCAACTGGTTACAGTATCGTTTTAGATGAGCGACCGGGTCTCCGTGCCCATCGTACTTTTCAAATTTTGGCATCTTGAAGCCAACTGGCACGTGGACATGGGGAAACATACAGAGGTCAGAGTATGACACACTCTTTTGGCCACTCGGACCTTGCATGTTTTTTCAGGCTTTGTTCTAGGCTCTTCATCTTCCGAGCCATTTCCCTCTTGCTCGGGATTTTCAACAACCTTTTCTTGCTCCGCCGAGAGGTCATATTGCGGAGGTTGAGTGAAAGAATATGGGGTCACATATGTCATTTCTGGTTGAAGCTATGGACCCTGAAAGATGAACATTGGAGGCAGTGCCTTTGAAGCCGACGCCTGGGGGCGAACCACATAAGGCATGCCAGGATCATCGGAAGGCTTTGGAGGGTGCCCGCATGGGATGAGCGAGTTGGGCACAAGAGCATTGGTAAACTCACCTAACGTGGGGATCAATTCAGGGAACCCAGGGATTGCACTTGGCGTCCCACATTTCCAATATGCGGAGACGCAACATCTTGTTCTCTTCAGCAGTTGCTGATTCTAGCTGTAGAATAGCCGATGCTGGGCTATCCTCAGGACCGATGATTGGTAGATTGTCTGCGGAGGCCATATGTGCCTTTGTGAAGGAGGGGAGACTAGACTACCAACAAAACCAACCAACAAAACCTGGCTAAATGCTTGCACATCCAACAACCTTGTTAGTTTTGAAACATTTAACATATAGAAAATCGCACGTTGGGATGCAATGCACCTAATAGGCTTCTACCGTGTGTTTGAACGGTTGCATGTTTCATCCCAGCCTTAACTAGCCCTTTTCACTCTGTACCTCTTTTCTTCATTTTTGTCTCTCTTTAATCACTCTTGTTTTTGCCGCTCTTTTATTTTTTTGCACTCTTTTTTTTACTCTTTTATTTTTTGTCACTCTCTTTTTTTTCTTTTTTCTTTTCACTATTTTTTCTTTTCTCTTTTTCACTCAATTTTCTTTCTCTTTTTCTTTCAATTTATTTTTTTCACTCAATTTATTTTATAGCTATGATCGAATTCGATGGGGATTGCCTACGTATCATGACCCCGCATGAATCAGATCTTGCGTAGTTCGGGAAGATCGAAAATGGAGTAAATAAACTAACTTTTTTTTGGTTGGAATTTTGAAAGAAATGCTTTAAAAGAAAATATTTTTGATTTCTTTTTTGCTTTTGAAATTTGATTTTTGTTTTGTTTTTGAAAGAAAGACTTCCAAAAAAATTCATTTGCTTTTGATTTGAACTTTGGGAATTTTAAAAGTAAAAAGAAAATATTTTTGTTTGAATTTTTATTTGTTTTCTCTTTTTCTAAAGAAGAAAGAAAAATATTTTTGATTTTGGACGTTGCCTTTTAATTTTCGAAAGAGAGACTTTTAAGAAAATATTTTGGATTTCTGAGTTTTTTTTTATTTACAAAAGCACTTCTAAAGAAAGGCGAAAATATTTTTGGACTTAAATTTTTTTCAAAAACTTTTTATGGACATTTACAAAAGAATGACATCTAAAGAGTATTTGTTTTGGATTATTTTTTTGAATTTTTGGGAAAAATACTTAAAAATGAAGGAAACCCGTATTTTGGATTTTGATTTTTATTGATTTTCTTTTTATTTCTTTTTCCGTATGAAAAAACTTCAGAAAGAAGGACACTACTTTTTTTTGAGTTTTTTTTTATAAACTTCTTTTTTTTTATTTGAATTTTCTAAGGAAACAAAATTTCTAAAGAAGGAACTAATGAATTTTTTTTTTTTTTGGATTTTTTTGAAAATTTGGGTTTTTGAAAAAAAGACTTTTCTAGATAGGAAGTAAAGGAAAATATTTTTAGATTTATTTTTGAAAATTATGGGCCGGAACCGATGAGGTTTGCCTACGTATCTCACATCCGGTGAGAATCAAACCGGCGTAGTTCGGGCAGATAAAACCATTTTTCATAAACAAAACTCTTTTTTTTCTTTTTTTTTTTCAAAAATTCGGCAGAGTTTCGACACTATTTGGACGTTGATTTTTTTCAAAGCAGGCGATTAACTACCTCTATCTCCCTTTCCTCAAGACATTCAAAAGCCGGTCGGCATGCAAGTCCGAAACAAACAAATGCACAAGTAGCAAGTTGGATGCATCAGGATGGTCTTTTGTCATTTTGGTACATCTGTCCTAGACAGACCCAACCCCTGTGTTGAGCCTCCAAAGTCAAATGCACATGATGCAAACAAACGTTCCTACTAGGGATCCGACATGAAGCTGAGTTATTCTAGGTTTGTAACCTGGGTATTTGTTCTAGACTGTGTACCCGAGCGGACAACTCGAGTCGAGGAGGGGGCTACGTACCGGGGACCCGTGAGATCGTCCGGCTTTGTAACTTGTCCGGCCTCTTTCTTATTTCAGGGAATGACACTAACAGAATAGGGAGTCTCGACCAGCAAGCACATCCCCGAAGATGAGAAGAGGATTTCGACACAGTTTATATACAGTTCAGATAATATCAAAGCGGTAAAAGGCAACATTTAGCTCGTTATGCCCAAACATGTAATAAAGATCAGATAATAAAGCCAAATATAACAATTATTCTAAGCTCGGATTCTTGAACCCTGAAACAGAGATTCTGGGCCCAGTCCCCAGCAGAGTCGCCAGAGCTGTCACACCTCCTTTTTGCGCGCCTACCCCGAAGGATAAATGCGTGATGGAGTTTTTCCAATTTAAGTGTCAATATTCGAAATGGGATTATTTATTTAATTCAGAGTCGCCACTTGGGAAAGGTTTGGCTTTTGGTGTCCCAAGTCACCGGTTTATCTTGAATCCCAATTCGAGGAAAATATTCGACTTTCCAAATGAAGTCTGCGAACCAGAAATTCTAAGTAAGGAATTCTGTTGACCCGAGGGAAGGTGTTAGGCACCCCCGAATCCCGTGGTTCTAGCACGGTCGCTTAAATTGTTATAATGGCTAAATATCTGATTTAAATACATGTTGTGACTTATGTGCTTTTATTAAGTTTAAACCGCTTTTATTATTATCATTTATTTTATAGAATTGCAACGTCGTGAAAATGCATCTCGAACCACGTCACAATCAATGCACCCGTAGTTGTTAACACATTTCGACTCCGTTGAGATTTGAATTTGGGTCACATAAATGCGCACCCGAATTTAAGAATGTAATTTAATTAAGTCGCGCCTAAAGAGTCTAACGCGTTATTATCTTTGGGGAAAGCCGTGAAGTTCGCTAAATGGCCACTCCCGAAATCTACGTAATTATTAACATCTATTGAGGGCCCCGCAGTTTGTGCGTCTTTGTTTGGCGAGGATTGCCTCATTTATTTTAAGGATATCCTAAAGTGACTACATTTCTATTAAATTCGTTTCTAAAAATAAAAGAGAAAAAATCCTAATTAGTTACATGCTTAAAAAAAGGGCGTAACATATTAAATGCTAGATTAAGACAAATGTTAACGGAAAGGAATATTACTAAAATTGAAAGTATAAATAAACTATGGAATCGACAAATAATATGTTCAAAAGAAACTAATTATCCTATAACTAGATTAAACTCGCATTGTTAGATGACTTGAACCGTTGGAATTAATTATTTACGACTATTTGAAACTAGAATCAATCTTAATTACTAATGCATATTCGAAAGTTTATTAAATTCAAACGTTAACTCGTCTTGTTTGAACTCAAATCATGCCATAATGCCTAATTCACGAAATTAATTTAAATTCATGCTTTAACTAAATTTAGCTACATGTTCATGATTAACCTACTGTTGACAATATTAAAACCTTCAAGCTAGTGATCTAACCAGTTTTACCAAGCCGATTCACTAAAGACCAACTTATGTTATTTTCCTCTTACTCCAATTGTTAAACAGTTTGACAGTAATGAGCATGCTTAAACATATACTACCTAATAACCAAACTAAAATAGAGTATTATTTAATACATCACTACAAGATGCCTAGTTATGCAAAGCAACCGAAATTTACAGAATAATAATACATGAGATAACCTAAACACAATCAGTAAAAGAGACAAAGGAAAAAAAAGCTAAATTAAAACTTCAAAGTTCCATTCTTCATATGTATTCATGCTTTCACATTTCAGCTTACAATATCGATAAGGTTACGGTCATGTACCTGGTATTGGAAGTAAAATAAGAGGAAGATCAGTAGAAGCAGCAGTAGCGTAAATACACAGCAACAATAGGTTCAGCAACAGCAAAATCAGTAACGACCAGTAGAATAACCCAGTAATAGATTGAGAACCAGCAATATCAGAATGCAATCGCAGTCAAAGCAGAAAAGAGACGGATACAAGACGCAGTAGTTTACTGATTTTTGAATAACACTCAAGGAAAAGCAACCTGAAATTATTCAAGTAAAAATTCAGCTTGTTTTTCTCTTTTTGCTCTCAGATTCTGATTTTTCAAAATTCAGTCAACTCTCTCAACTTTCTCCTCTATCCCCTCTGCACTGTGTAAAAATGACTCTATTTATAACCAAGACTCTTGTCTTGAACCACTAACCCGAAATATTCTCATAATTGCATGCCTTGCACCCACTACTTAATGTTTTTCTTATTTAATTCTCTTGTTCCCCATGCCTACATGTTTTGTCCCCCACTATATTAAACAAATACATTATTCTCACTTCATTATGTCTTGTCCCCCACTATATTAAACAAATGCATTATTCTCACTCCATTATGTCTTGTCCTCCATCATGTACTATTGTAATATTATTAATGCCTAGCGGACGGAGCACTCAGATTAAATAATTGTTCAAATATTCAATTCCAAAAATAACCCTCCGAACTTATTGAAATTACCATTTTACCCCTGAAAATACTGCAATTTACCATTCTACCCCCATCAGCTATAACCAATTCGCCTAATCAATTCTAACCAAAATACAATAGCTATAACCAATTCCTAAACAAATTCAAACAACAATTTCAAACTAAATGATGAACATCAAAGAAACAACTGGAATTATTTTGACTGAACAATATTTTTATTTTATTTTATTTTTTAACAACAAACCTACTTTCAGATTCAATAACAATAACAAACAAATAGATTCAAATCACTAAACTCAAAAAAAATCAATTGAACTTCAAATTAAATCTAACAACATTATAACCAACACACTTTTATATTAAACTAAACAAGAACAAATGAATAAAAATAAACTGAAGAAATAATCAAGAAAAGAATCAAACATATACTGGTTTCAGATCCGAGAATATCAAACAAAATACGGACAGAACTGAAACTTAAACCAAACTAACCGGATCGGAACAACGATGAACTCGAACGGAAACAAATCTGCCCGGAAACTTTGATACCAAAATAACTCGAATATGCCCAAAAAATAACTCGACGAGTAGGAACGCAGCAGTGGCGGCGCTGGGCAGTCCGTAGGGGGGTCGTGCGAAGATGGAGTTCGTTGGGGGTTTCAGGTGGACGGGGCTGGTGGTAACGACAGGACTGCGTGTGACGTAGCTGCTGGTCGTGAGGGAACTACTGGTCATTTGGAGACGACGAACTGAACGCGTCGAAGCTGCACGTAGCAGCAGTTCACGTCCATGGCTGGAGCCTCGCAACTGGAGAAGCTGGGCGTTCATGGCTTGGGTTGTCGCGGGTGGTCGCTTGGAACGGAGCTCGCTGGCTGCTGTAGGGTGGTTGTGTTGTTTGGTTGTTTGGTCGTGGAAGTTGCTGCTAGTTTGGGGGCGATGAAGAAGACGAGGTTGAAGGGGTGGTAACGATGAAGGAGAAGACGAAGTAGTGGCAGCCATGGTCGACGTCCATGGTGGTTGACGAAAAAGACGAGGCGACAGGGTTGTTTGGAGACGGCGGACTGTCGTGGTGATGGAGCTGTGTGTGTGTGTGTGTGTTGGCAGAGGATGAAGGGGACGACGGGAGAGGGGCAGCCATGGGAGGGGAGCTTTGGGAGTTTTTGGAGAAGAAGAGGGAAAGAGAGGGGGCAGGTGGTTTGTTAGGTTTAGGGTTAGGGAAATGAAAAAATGAAAAATGAAGAAAGGGGTTGGGTCTTTGGGGTTATGGACTGGGTCGAACCGGTTTGAAATGGACTGGGTCGTAGGGGAAGGCTGGGTATTTGGTTTAAAATTTGAAGAAAAGGCCCAATCCGATTTCTTCTATTTTTGTTCTTTTCTATTTATTCAATTTCCTAATTAATAAAGCTAAAAATGCTAAGATTAAATTATAAAAATCCAAAATTATCTTAAAATACTAATTAACTCCTAATAACAATTATCGCACATTTAAATAGCAATTAACGATAAAATCACACAATTTGGACGTTAAATGCTAAAAATGCAACGTACATTATTTTTTATGATTTTTTTCATTTTGTAAAACAAATTTAATTAAATATTAAATGCAAACGCGACATATTTTTTTATATTTTATTAATTTAAACAAATAAACATGCACTGACAAAAATATAAATAATTATCCAAAAATGCCACGAAAATTCAAAAATCGCACACAAAGGAAAATTATTTTATTTTGGATTTTTGGGAGTAATTATCATATAGCGCAAAAATCACGTGCTCACAATTATCACAGGCTTAGTCTCAGGCACAAGTTTCATCTTCGTCATCTGATCGAGCCTCGGTACATCCTACACAGTCGTTGTTCTATCTTCATCAACTAATGGAGTCTCATCAGAGCATGTTATTCCATCTTCATCATCTGATGGAGTCGTCTCTTCACAGCATGTCCGTCCATCTTCATCATCTGATGGAGTCGTCTTTTCACAGCCTGTTAGACGCAGACGAGTTAGAGATGACTCAAAACCTCGTGATTGGTTTGTCGATGTTATAGGTGCATATAAATTTAAACTGATTGAGTATTTTTTTGTTTGTACTTAACTTGGTATTTGTTCTGTTGTAGATGAACATCAAGTGATAAAAAGTGTTAGATTGAAGGTTATGGATGTCCATAACCTAGAGAATGGATTGTGTATAATTGTAGAGTGTGATGAGTTTGATCAACCTATTGAATAAGCAGTCGGCATTCTTGCACGATTTTTGGGCCAGCTAGCTATAAATTCATAATACTTTCCTATTAGCTTCGAGAGTTGGTCATCCATGTCTAAAAGAATTGTGGACCGTGCTTTTAATAATTTCATAATGGTAACAAAGTTTTGCTAAGTTTTTATGCTGTAGTTATATATTTAATCCCAGCAAACTAACATATCATCTTTGTGAAGCCTCGGTTTTTCTTTAGGATTGATCCGCAAAGGGTAAAAAAAATGAATTCACTATTCCCTAAAAAAAAAAAAATTGAATGAATTCAGGCTTAACCTATAGCGTGAGGCTGAGAATCCATTATTGAGTAAAGAAGATACCATCAAGAATTCTCCCGAAGAAATTCCCATGGACCAATGGGCATTATTTGTTAAACACCATTCGAAACCCGAAACAAAGGTACTTCTTCTTCTTCTCTACCGCTTCTATTACTTCCATTTTTTTTCTTCTTCATTTTACTTAGAGCAACGGGCCCCTTGACACTTTTTAAATTCCTCGCTTTCAAATTTATTGGTTACGTGTAAGTATTTTGCTCTTTTATATGTAACAGAAATTCACCTATTTTAACTCGTAGGAGATTAGCTTGAGGAATCCACGAATTTGAGAACAACAGAAAACTCCCCATACAAAGAAGGGATTTCATGGTAGTTTAATACAAAGTGCTTACTGATACATTCTTTAGATAAATATGTTCTTAATTATTTAATTTTACTTTTTCAAAATTTCAGAACAGAAAGGATAAAGATAAAAATGGTATAGATGAATTAAACTCTGCTCACACTATTACGACTGCTGCTACTCATTTCTGTTGGATAAAAATAATCTCGCCCAGGAATAATATTCACAGCAAATAATAATAACACAAGAGAGTAACAATGACACCAAATATTTTAGCGGGATAAAATACAATACCCGAGTGGAGCAATATTACCACTATAATATTACAACTCAGTAGTGTCAAGAGACTACTACAACTTTGAAAGAAATAACACTCTTTATTTAAAACACCTCACTACAATATTACTACCACTCACTAGTTATCTCACAGACTACAATCTGTGGATTACTCTCACTGCTTTATGCTTCTCTCGTTATTTTGGTGTGTATCAAAAGAGAAATAGAGCCTGCTATTTATAGAAGATCAGAATGGTTTATTCACTGTAATTTGCAGTGCAAATTACCATCGGTCAAAACATGTGTTTGTGACTTTTGAAATTTGGCAACTTTTTCTAGCCGCCCAACTTGAAAAATCTTTCCAGCCACCCTATTTGATTTCTCCAACTTTTTCATCTTTTTTCTTTGTTTCATCTTTTTTATAGGTCCTACAAATCTCTCCCTTAATTTTGATTTTTCTTCATCATTCCAATTCTTGATCTCAATCTTTGAAAATCTTCAAACTTAAGACGCTTTGTGAAGATATCTGCAACTTGATCATGAGACTTCACATATTTGAGCCCGACTTCCTTCTTGGCAATGCACTCTCTGATGAAATGATACCTTGTATCTATATGCTTGCTTCGATCATGATATACCGAATTCTTGGCGAGTGCCTGTGCAGATTTGTTATCAATACAAATCTCTGTAGCTTCCATTTGTGGAAAATTGAGCTCCTTTAATAATCTCATTAGCCAAATAGCATGACAAGTACATGATGTTGCTGTTATATATTCGGCTTCACAAGTCTAGAGAGTAACAATGGACTGTTTCTTTGAACTCCAAGAAATAACAGAATCACCCAAGAAAAATACAAAACCAGTTGTACTTTTTCTATCATCAATATCTCCCGCATAATCACTATCACAAAATCCCACAAGGTTGAAATCATTAGAAGAAGAATAAAAAACCCAAAATCGATCGTACCTTTTAGGTAACGAAGAATTCTTCTAGTGACCTTTAAGTGAGTAGAGGTAGGAGCCTCCATGAAGCAACTTAACTACTCCAACTGCAAAGAGTATATCTGGCCTGGTACAAGTCAAGTACCTCAAACTTCCCACAAGACTTTTGAAGAATGTGGGATCCACTTTTTCTCCTTCATCAAACTTGGACAATTTTGTCCCACTTTCCATCGGTGTGTTCACGGGGTTGCAATCAAGCATGTTGAACTTCTTCAATATCTCCTTTGTATAGCTTTCTTGAGAGATAAAAATTTCATCCTCCATCTGCTTCACTTCTAGGCCCAGGTAATATGACATGGGCCCTACATCTGTCATCTGGAATTCACGGTACATATCTTTCTTGAAAGCTTCAAACAAACTTGGGTTATTACCCGTGAAAATAAGATCATCAACATAAAGACAAACAATTAAGATATCTCCATTAGTATGAACTTTAAGGTAAAGAGCATATTCATGGAGACAATGAGTAAACCCATTGTCTTGAAAATACTTGTCGATGCAACTATTCCATGCTCGTGGGGCTTGCTTTAATCCATATAAAGCTTTCTTTAACCGCAACACTTTATCTTCATGGTTTTTGACCACGAAGCCCAATGGTTGTTCAACATAGACTTCTTCTTCAAGATAGTCATTCAAGAAGGCTGACTTGACATCTAGTTGATGAATCTTCCACTTCATTTGCGCCTCCAAAGAGATCAGCAAACGAATAGTCTCCATGCGGGCAACAGGTGCACAGACTTCTTTATAGTCAATGCCTTGCCTTTGCTTGTAGCCTTTAGCCACAAGTCGTGCCTTGTATCTCTCCACATCTCCATCAGCATTCTTCTTTGTCTTGTATACCCATTTCACTCCAATTGCTCGATGACCCTTGGGAAGAGTTGTTAACTCCCAAGTGTTGTTCTTCTCTATTGACTCAATCTCCTCCACCATGGCTTGTCTCCACCTTTTGTTTGTAACAGCTTCATCAAAGTTCATTGGTTCACTGTCAGCAAAGAGACAACATAAAAAATCAAAATTAGTAACTTCTTTTGTGTCCTCATAGAGCTCTTGAATGCTCCTTGTCTTTTGTGGCTGTTCATTTGAACCTTCTTGAGAAGAGGGAAATGCAACATTTGTTAGAGAAGAAGGTGGAGTTGTGTCCTGCACAGGTTCCACGGTCTCCGGTTCTTCTTCATCACCAAAGTATGGAAAAAAATCTTATGAAGTTTCTTCCTCAGCTTCCCAATTCCATGGCAATTCTTCATCAAATTCAACATCACAACTTACCACCACCTTACCGCTGCTTGGGTTGTATAGCTTGTAGCCTTTTGAACTCGTATCATAGCCAACAAACACATGCTTGACACTTCGATCGTCAAGCTTTGCTCTCCCTTGATGTGGCACATGAGCATAGGCTATGCTCCCAAAGATTCTCAAGTGCTTGACACTTGGCTTTCTTCCACTCCATGCTTCTTGAGGGGTTTGATCTCTAACATTTCTTGTTGGAGACCTGTTATTCAAATAAACTGCACAAGAAACAGCTTCGGCCCAAAATTCCTTAGGCATACTTTTAGCTTTCAACATACATCTAGCCATATTAAGAATCGTTCGATTCTTTCTCTCTGCAACACCATTTTGTTGAGGTGAATAAGGTACCGTTAGAGGGCGACGAATTCCATGAAGTTGACAGAAGTCATTAAATTCGTTTGAGGTGAATTCGCCTCCTCTATCGGACCTTAGAGCTTTAATTTCATAGCCACTTTCTTTCTCCACAAGTACTTTGAAATTTTTAAAAGCAGCAAAAGCTTCAGATTTTTGGTTCAAGAAATAAACCCAAGTCTTTCTACTAAAGTCATCAATGAAAAGCAGAAAGTATTTTCTTTTACCAAAAGAAGGTGGATTGATTGGTCCACACACATCAGTGTGGACAAGCTGGAGCGGTTTGGTTGATCTTGACATGGCCTCCTTTGGAAAACTCCTCCTTGCATGCTTTCCAAGAAGACAAATTGATTGGGATGGTTAGTTGATGGTATCCTATGCACCATGTTCTTTTCTCCCATTGATTTGAGCGCTTCAAAATTTAAGTGCCCAAATCGCATGTGCCAACACCATGATTCATCTTGCACATTAGCCTTCAAACACTTTGCATCAATTGTTTTAAGATTCAGAGAAAACAATCTATTCTTTGCCATATGCACTTTAGCAATTAGAATTCCACTTGAATCTCTAAGCCAAAGATGCATATTTTTCATGTGGATGTCATATTCCTTTTCAAGAAGTTGGCCCAAACTTAAAATATTACTTTTTAATTTTGGCACATAATAAACATCTTGAATTAACTTGTGACTACCATCTTTACAGGAGATCAGAATCGTACCTATCCCTTCGATTTGAACCTTTGAGGTATCTCCAAAGGACACATTACCTCTCACTGTTTTATTGATCTCCACAAACTTCTCTTTGCATCCACACATATGATTGCTTGCTCCATTGTCCAAATACCACGAGCTGCAATCATCTCTGTCTTCTTCCTTGAGTGCCATCAACAACGTTGACTCATTTTCTTCTTTCTTGTCGTCAACAAGGTTAGCCTTTTCTTCAACATTGCTACGACATTCCCAAGAGTAATGGCCAAATTTATGACAATTATAACATTCAATTTTTGATTTGTCATACCTTTGTCCATTATTTTCTTGGTAGTATCCACGTCCTCTTCCTCCTCTTTGTCCACAACCACGACCTCTGAATGTTTGGTGGATTTTAACTTCATTGTTGAAGTTGTTACCATTACTTCTTCCTCTTCCATGACCTCCTCGACCTCGGCCTCGTCCGTTTCCTCGATATCTTGTTTCACCTTCATAATCCTTAAAGGATGCCTGAGTTTTAAGAAGTTACTCCGATGACACTTCTTGTCTCCTTTTAATCTTTTCTTCGTGGGCCTGTAAAGAACCTTCCAATTGCTCCACCATCATAAAGTCTAAATCTTTAGATTCCTCAATAACACACACCACAAAATCAAATTTAGGTGTTAAAATGCGAAGGATCTTTTCTACCATACGGACATCTTCTATGTCCTCCCCGTATCTTCTTAGTTGATTTACAACAACCTTCACTTTTGAAAAATAATCCGAGATGCATTCGGATTCTTTCATTTTTAAAACTTCAAAATCAGCCCTTAGAGTTTGAAGTTTTACCTTTTTCACCTTGTCAACTCCTTGAAGAGAATTTTGTAAAATCTCCCAATCTTCCTTTGAGGTGGTAGCATCTGCCACCTTCTCAAACATGGCATCATCCAAACATTGGTGGATGAGCGTGAGGGCTTGTTGATCCTTCTTCCTTGTCTTTTCCAAGACCTCTTTTTCATTTTTGGGGCAAAGCTTCCTCATTATCGGGTTTTGCATACCCTTTGTCTACGATTTCCCATACATCCTGAGAGCCAAGGATGACTTTCATACATAGACACCATTTCTCATAATTATCTTTTGTCAGACGGGGGTACTGAAAAGATAGCGGACCATTATTTGTCATGGCTCTGATACCACGTTGTTGGAATAAAAAATAATCTCTCCCAGGAATAATATCCACAGCAAATAATAATAACACAAGAGAGTAACAATGACACCAAATATTTTAGCGGGATAAAATACAATACCCGAGTAGAGCAATATTACCACTATAATATTACAACTCAGTAGTGTCAAGAGACTACTACAACTTTGAAAGAAATAACACACTTTATTTAAAACATCTCACTACAATATTACTACCACTCACTAGTTATCTCACAGACCACAATCTGTGGATTACTCTCACTGCTTTATGCTTCTCTCGTTATTTTGGTGTGTATCAAAAGAGAAATGGAGCCTGCTATTTATAAAAGATCAGAATGGTTTATTCACTGTAATTTGCAGTGAAAATTACCATCGGTCAAAACATGTGTTTGTGACTTTTGAAATTTGGCAACTTTGTCTAGCCGCCCAACTTGAAAAATCTTTCCAGCCACCCTATTTGACTTCTGCAACTTTTTCATCTTTTTTCTTTGTTTCATCTTTTTTATGGGTCCTACAATTTCTGCTTGATTCACTGGACTTACACATGACATGGGACATTTACATTGTACTCTGCAACATGGTTTATTGAAATGCAGTGAGTGCAGCCACTCATTATTAATGTCCAAGTTATAGCATTCTCCTTTGTAATTATTTTTAGTCCCTTGTGTAGGAGAGAATTGAAGAAATTCGACGTCAAAGACCAGAAACCCTTGTTGAAATTTCACCAAATGATACGCTTGGTGTAATCTTTGGTCCGAGTACCCTGGCCATGTTCGAGGGTTAGGCATGAGTGTCAACCGTAGCATTCAAGCAAATATCAAGGCAAGGTGGTTATTTTTGTATGGGTTCATCTAGTACTAGCGCTCCACCTCCACAGTGGGAGCAAGAAATGGTGAATATGAGATCACAATTAAATGCGCTAACATGATTATTTCAAATGAACATAGGGAATATTCTTAGGAGTTTGCTCACTTATTTCCGACCATTTCACAGGTACAAGCCCTTTGTTTTAGAATATATAAATGATGATTTTGATTCATTATTACAAGCTGTCACCAAGAGTAAAATTATACTATTTGATATCCTGATTAGAAGGCAGCTTTTGGACAAAATACGTTCTAGTTCCCATTGTAGACATGAACAGTATATTTTCATTTGATTATCTTAAAACAGAACTTGTATGTTCTTTCGTAGAAAATTTACACTGACTTATTATTATTATCAATTCCTACATTATTATCAATTCCTACTTATTATTTTGTCTCTTGATAGTTACCAATCTGGTGGACATCTCCTGTAACGGATGATATTATTGGTCTGTCAGTTTTTTATTTGTGAGTCCAGCTGAAAATTGTTATTTGTTTGATATTATAGTTGTTGAAGTTCGGTAGGGTACTATAATATTTTCCATTGGAAAGTTCTGAATGTGTCAATTTGATATTGTTTGCTTGCTAACACTACATTGTTTTCCACTTGAAAGTTATAATTATATCTGAATATTCTATAAAATAGAAGATATCAATTCTGCATATTTATTTGTGTTACATGATTGATGACTGGATCAGAAAACCAGTCTAAGCAGAGTGCTTCAATGAATTCTCAGTTTTCACCATTGATGACTGGTGTCAATGCCTAAAAAGCTAATGCGAACATTTCTTTTTTTCTTCCCCTTTTTTTTCCTTATAAGTCCGACCCTTCTTATTCGTTAATTTGGTTTCACATAGTAATAAAGAAAGTGGTTAGAAGTTGTTGCTCTTGAACTTGTGACGACCAAAAACTACATCGATCGTGATGGTGTCTATTATGGAACTAGGCCAGTCGACACATTTGCAAAACGAATCAATATTTTTCATTCTTAGGATAAAATCAAAGTTTTTCAACAATAAACATTTATAAAGTGCTTAAAACAAAACTACAGTACAGAAAGAAAGCCCGACATCGGGGTGTCACTAGTCATAACCATCTACTACAACAGTCAGACAACACCAAGACCAACATGGCCGGAAAAATCATTGAATACAATAAGGGAGAATAAGGAGGGAGAAAAGCAGGGCTGCATTCGTCTGGCAGCTACCTTGCTAACTCCGATGAACCTGCATCTGAGCTCAGAAATACCTGAACCTGCGCACAAGGTGCAGGGAGTAATGCGAGTACGCCAATTCAGTAAGTAATAAAAGTAAACGGAGATTGAGCACTAGGAAACAAATAAGATCCACATCATGATAAACTCAGTAAGCACAACATGCTTTTAATCAGAATATGAGTCAAATCATCTCATTAAAAATCCAATTTTTGGTAAAACATCATATGAAGATGCTTCCTGTCAGTTCCAATAGAGGTTCAATGCAGTTTACAGTAAAAGTGATAAAGATCAGAATCGGCCCCTTGGGTAAAACATAGTTCGTATAGAGCCCCTTGGGCAAAACATGAATCATAAACAGCCCCTCGGACAAACCTCTCGGTCACTCATATACATTTCAAAACATAAAAATCTCAGTGGAAATAACAAAGCTAAATCAGTAATTAAATTCCGAACATCTCGTAAAAACTACAGTTTCAATGAAAGTTGTTTAAAACATTTGTTCAACATTATCATTAGAGGCTCAGTGTAAAAGAAGAGTGAAAACAGTAATTTCATAAAAACAAGTCCTTCGGGCAAAGTATCACTCATATATATATTTATAGCCCCTCGGGCTCAACCTCTCAGTCACTCGAGACTCAACTCTCATCAATCAACGCTCACACTCAGCACTCATGCTCAATAGGTACCTTATAATAATCGCTGCAGCGTGCAGCCCGATCAATAAATATATAGTCAACTGCGCTCACTGGCAGTGTGTAGACTACGGAGGAGCTCCTACAACCCAAGCGCTATATCGTTGCGACACACACACACACACACACACACACACACACACACACATATATATATATATATATATATATATATATATATATATATATATATATATATATATATATATATATATATATATACACACACTGCGGCTTGCAGCCCGATCCATAAATATATAATCCTCACAACCAGGCCTTCGACCTCTCTCAGTCACCAACCTCAAAATTAGGCCCTCGGCCTCTCTCAGTCATCAACCTCACAATCACGCCCTCGGCCTCTCTCAGTCATCAACCTCACAAGCCACTCGAGCTATCAGTAAAACAGGGTGCTCAACCCAAAATATCATTTTTATGCATCAAAGGTATAATAAATACTGAGTTATGAAATCAATAAAAACATAACATGACTGAGTACAGATCTTAAGTCAAAATAGTGAGTAAATAATAACGAAAAGCCCCTAAGGGTCGAAACAACTTGGCACGAGGCCCAAATATGGTATTCCGCCCAAAACATAGTAATATTTTCCAAAACACAAGTGCATCAAATAGTTTTCAGTCAAATACGCAACTTAAGAGTCGTTACAGGACAGACCAAGTCACAATCCCCAACGGTGCACACCCACACGCTCGTCTAGCGTGTGCATCACCTCAATATAGTGAAACAAAGTGAAATTCGGGGTTTAATACCCGCAGGACAAGATTTACAATTATTACTTACCTCAAACCGGTCCAAACTCTAACCCGCGATGCCTTTGCCTCTCGACTCGGCTTCCAAATGCTCCAATTCTAACCAAAGTTAGTATATTATCATCAATATACGCTAAAGGAACAAAGCCCAAGCGAAAATAATTACATTAACTGAAAAATCCCGTAATTTTCTCAAATTCAGCCCCCGGGCCCACATCTTGGAGTCCAATAAAAATCATAAAACTGGAAAACTCATTCGCTCACGAGTCTACCCATATCAAATTCACCAAAATCCGACATCAAATGGCCATCCAAATCCTAAAAATCAACTCTCCAAATTTTCTTCAATTTTTCCCAATTTTTCACTCCAAATTCTCAAATTAAATGATAAGAATCAAGACATAATCATGGAATTTAACCAAATTTGAGTGAAGAACACTTACCCCAATCATTCCTCTGAAATTCCCCTCCAAAATCGCCTTCTCCCAAGCTCTCTAATGAATTTTGAGATTATGGACCAAGACCCTCGTTTTTGAACTTAAACATTCTACCCAAACATTTCCTTAATCGTGATCGCGGAAACACCCTTGCGATCGCGAAGAACAACCTTGCTGCCTCAATATTTTACTCTACGCGACCGTGTTACTCCTCATGCGAACGCGATGCAGCGGTCCCCCTAACTTATGTGATCGCGATTGACACCACGCGAATGCGAAAGGTAACGCCATCTTACCTTTGCCGCCTTATTTCTTCTACGTGAACGCAGCCTGGCCCACGCGTTCGCATTGCACAACCTGACTGACCTACGCGATCACATCCCATTCTCTGCGATCGCGAAGAGTTAACTGATCTGGCCTCCCATTTTCCCTACGCGAACGCGAACCTCCTCATGCGATCACGATGAAGAACACACCAGCTACAGAACACCAGAAAACTCCTTAAGTCCAAAAACGACCCAGTTTGCATACGAAACACACCCGAGGCCCTCGGGACCTCAACCAAACATGCCAACACATCCTATAACATCATTCAAACTTATTCAAACCTTAGAATCACTCAAAACAACATCCAAACACCAAATTAACCTTGGATTCAAGCTTAAGAACATCTAAATTTTCTAAATTCCACAAATAACGCCGAAACCTATCAAACCTCGTCCGAATGACATGAAATTTTGCACACACTTCACAAATGACACTACGAACCTACTCCATCTTCCGTAATTCCATTCCGAACATGATATCAAGATTTCCACTGCCGACCGAAAACTCCAAATTTTCCAATTTTGCTAATCCAAGCCTAAATCTACCATGGACCTCCAAATCACTTTCCAGACATGCTCCCAAGTCCAAAATCACCTAACGGAGCTAACCAAATCATAAAAATCTAAATCCGAGGCCGAATAATAAAAAGTCAAAACTTGGTCAAACCTTCAAATTTAAAGCTTCCAGCTAAGAACCATTCTTCCATAGCTATTCCGATTAACCTACAATCCAGAACTGACGATTTACATAAGTCATAATACATCATACGGGGCTAGGCATGCCCGAGAACTAGCGAGCAAAGTGCAAATGCTCAAAATGACATGTCGGGTCGTTACATCCTCCCCCACATAAACATACGTTCGTTCTCGTACGTGTCTAGAGTTGTTCCAAAAGCCAACAAATCGCTATATAACCTTACCAAGTGCATAGGGGTGATCCCACATCACCCTATCCCATATAGGTCTGATAGCACAACATAACTGAAATTCCGCAATCCAACCAAGTCCATAAACCTTAGAATCACATTTCCACTTCTGAAACTATCTATAAGATCAGAATCTCTTATCTATACACTGAATAAGTTCGAACCAGCTGTATCAAACCATATATGTATCCCTAGATATAATCACATGATATACCACATAACTTAACCACTCGTAGCGGTAACTTCTAATCACAGCAGCTGCTCAAACAACCCAACACCGATAATAAACCCTTTTATCAAACATAATGCCTCATTCCAACACTTTTGTATACTGCCAATGATGAATGAAACACGCAGAAAGTCATAATCATTCCTCAGATCAACCATTCACGAAGCTCTCTCTCCTTTGGCAAGGACCATAGTAAACTTCTAACCCGAATCCCTATATTATCCTTCCAACATGCTGAAATCGAATCCAATAGTATTCATTCGAGATCCCAATGGCCTCATCTCATACAATACGACTACTCTAGTGACATGACACATCGATACAATCTCAAGTCACAACCCGTGCAACCTGTGCACCAATAAGCAATATTTCAAATAAACTCAAATCATGGAAAGTGAATCAAATGAGAGAGATATACCGCAAGCTTACCAGCACCACCACAACATGATGCTAAGAACTCATCACACTTTGAAGGACTAGAACACACAAATCTAACCCGAATGATCATACCTCCACATAACTTCGCTGCAATGTGCGATCCTTTCCAAACACTGGTCCACACGAAGCACCTCAAGTTACCATGCTCAAAATTAGCAACCACGCACAATTTGATGGCTAGAACCAAGAGAGAATCACCATAACCACGGAGAAGCAAATGACGCAATGACACAGCGGCCCGAAAGAACATACCCAATGCACAATCAATCATCCAATACCCAAAAACTCATCTCACTCAAATTCCGCTATAAAGCTCAAATTGAACCGCACCATATGTGCATATAACTAACGAATCACAACTCCTCATAACACAAAAGAGTACTCATAGATCACTCCCGAACACGAGTAAGCTCAACAACAATCGAATGGCACATCTCTCAACAATGGCAGTTCGAAGTCAACCAATCCGACCCAGTGTAGAACACACATCTATGTTGGGTCTACCAATGACCCCAAATCAACTCTGGTCACCCACAATAGATAGATAACCATCCGAAAGTCCACAATGACTGAATCACAACACATACTACCCTCTGACTAACCTTAGCTACTTTTTCACAGTCTATAACCACGAAACAATCTACTCACAAAAACTCTCAGTCTCCAAATCCATAGAACATACGAATCACCATATCTGGTCTCAACTCCACCGCCTGAATGTGCACACTTCTCCGATTACACAGTTATCCTACGAGGAATACTCCTGAAATTTTTTTGTGCCACAAGGAAAAATCTGAACTCCAGCAATCGATTAAACAAGAGAGTGCCGCAATACCAATGAAGTATCCATAACTCAATCACATTGCCCTTTATGAAATGTATAACTTCATGAAGCCACACCAATTAGCAATATCATTTACCTAATCATCTGAAACTGCCTGTGCTGCCTAAGAATTTATGACCTTCTTTTTATAACTGAACTGTGACCTTACACATGCACTCTCAACTTTACACAACATACCGCATATACCATGCCATCCTATGTCAAATATGAGGGCTTCATAGTCCATTCCAAGACACAAGCAACAACGTGCTCAACTAGATGAGAACTTTCCATTTGATCCCATCTAGAAGAAAATCACTATTCAATACATGCTCCTCACGCCAGTAGAAAATATACATCTCTAATCGTGGTAGAAACCATCAAAAACTCTCTGAATCCCATTTGCACAAAACCAAACTGTCAGGACTGAATCCTTTTAACTCACCCAAGTTATGCATGTCACCAAAAACCCAAGAGCATTGCCATGAAACACCTATAGAAACTCATTACTTCATAAGCACCCAAAGAACTAATCATAACCCTTACCATACCGATCCACCCTACTACCAAGTTGTTCTATTTATCCAAGTTCCTTCTAAATTACCTTCAAATTGATACTTCCCCTTGACCTAATACCGCAATCCTCAACCCAGACTCACCATACGAGACCTAAGCATAAGACCACTAGGCCCTAAGGCTCATAAACTGTTGTATTCTTTTGAAGCACCCCCAAATGTACCACAACCGAGATACCCGCTCTGAAGAGACCATTCTGCGAATCTAGAGCCATTACCTTTGCTTTCCTGATACTGGTATGTAGAATCTATAATGATATAGAAATGCCACAGAAACACGTGCTCACACAATCAATGCCTTAGTGCTCAAGCTATAGGCAAAACCAGGCCTCAATTCCTCTAGACTGGCCCAACATCAACATACAGAAATCACATTTTGCCCTTCAATAAGGGAATCACAAGTCGTCGATGCACTACTGATATCGAGCGCTTATGCGCGCATACGAATGCATGGAAGGAATTCAAAGAGTTATATTTCAAGTTGATTCACTAACGGACAATAAGAAATTAAGAATGTGGGATTTCCTAAAGGTTCTGTAGCCTCTCGAAGATAAGTACAGACGTCTCCATACCGATCCGTGAGACTCTACTAAACCTACTCATGACTCGTGAGACCTATGTAACCTAGGCTCTAATACCAACTTGTCACGACCTAAAACCACCCCGGTCATGATGATGCCTATTATAGAACTAGGCCAGCCGACACATTTCCAAAACCAATCAATATTTTTCATTCTTAGGATAAAATCAAAGCTTTTTAACAATAAACCTTTATAAAGTGTTTAAAACAAAATTACAGTGCGGAATGAAAGCCTGAAATCGGGGTGTCACTAGTCAGGAGCATCTACTACAACTGTCAGACAACACCAAGACCAACATGGCCGGGAAAATCACTGAATACATTAAAGGAGAATAAAGAGGGAGAAAAGTAGGGTTGTGATCGCCCGACAGCTACCTTGCTAACTTCGATAAACCAGCCTTAGAGCTTAGAAATACCTGAACCTTCACACAAGGCGCAGGGAGTAATGTGAGTACGCCAACTCAATAAGTAATAAAAGTAAATGGAGACTGAGCAGTAGGAAACAAATAAGATCCACATCAGGATAAACTCAGTAAGCACAACATTCTTTTAATCAGAATAAGAGTCAAATCATCTCATTAAAAATCCAGTTTTTGGTAAAAATCATTTCAAGATGCTTCCCATAAGTTCCAATATAGGTTCAATGCAGTTTACAGTAAAAGTGATGAAGATCATAATCGGCCCCTTGGGCAACACATAGTTCGTATACAGCCCCTTAGGCAAAACATGAATCATAAACAGCCCCTCGAGCAAACCTCTCGATCACTCATATACATCTCAAAACATAAAAATCTAAGTGGAAATAACAAAGCCAAATCAGTAATTAAATTCCGAACATCTCGTAAAAACTACAATTTTAATGAAAGTTGTTTAAAATATTTGTTCAACATTTTCATTAGAGGCTCAGTGTAAAAGAAGAGTGAAAACAGTAATTTCATAAAAACAAGCCCCTCGGGCAAAGTAGCACTCATATATATTTTATAGCCCCTCGGGACCAGCCTCTTAGTCACTCGAGACTCAACTCTCATCAATCAACGCACTCACTCACGCTAAATAGGTACCTTATAATAATCACTGCAGCGTGCAGCTCGATCAATAAATATATAGTCAACTGCGCTCATTGGGGGTGTGCAGACTCCGGAGGGGCTCCTACAGACCAAGCGTTATATCGCTGCGGCGTGCTGCCCGATCCAACATATCGTTGCGGCGTGCAGCCCGATCCATATATCGTTGCGGCGTGCAGCCCGATCCAGGCCCTCGACCTCTCTCAGCCACAAACCTCACAATCAGGCCCTTGACCTCTCTCAGTCATCAACCTCACAATCAAGCCCTCGGCCTCTCTCAGTCATCAACCTCACAAGCTACTCGGGCTATCAGTAAAACAGGATGCTCAACCCAAAATATCATTTTTATGCATCAAAGGTATAATAAATACTGAGTTATGAAATCAATAAAAACATAACATGACTGAGTACAGATCTTAAGTCAAAATAGTGAGTAAATAATAAGGAAAAGCCCCTAAGGGTCGAAACAACTTGGCATGAGGCCCAAATATGGCATTCCGCCCAAAACATAATAATATTTTCCAAAACACAAGTGCATCAAATAGTTTTCAGTCAAATACGCAACTTAAGAGTCGCTACGGGACGGATCAAGTCACAATCCCCAATGGTGCACACCCCACGCTCGTCTAGCGTGTGCATCACCTCAATATAGTGAAACAAAGTGAAATTCGGGGTTTCATACCCTCAGGACAAGATTTACAATCATTACTTACCTCAAACCGGTCTAAACTCTAACCCGCGATGCCTTTGCCTCACGACTCGGCCTCCAAATACTCCGAATCTAAGAAAAGGCAGTATATCATCATGAATATACGCTAAAGGAACAAATCCCAAGCGAAAATAATTACATTAACTGAAAAATCCCGAAATTTTCTCAAACTCGGCCCCCGGGCCCACATCTTGGAGTCCGATAAAAATCATAAAACTGGAAAACTCATTCGCTCACGAGTCTACCCATATCAAATTCACCAAAATCCGACATCAAATGGCCATCCAAATCCCCAAAATCAACTCTCCAAAATTTTCACCCCAAATTCCCAAATTAAATGATAAGAATCAAGACATAATCATGGAATTTAACCAAATTTGAGTGAAGAACACTTTCCCCAATCATTCCTCTGAAATTCCCCTCCAAATTCGCCTTCTCCCGAGCTCTCTAATGAAATTTGATATTATGGACCAAGACCCTCGTTTTTGAACTTAAACATTCTGCCCAGACATTTCCTTAATCATGATCGCAGAAACACCCTCGTGATCGCGAAGAACAACCTTGCTACCTCAACATTTTACTCTACGCGACCGCGTTACTCCACACGCGAACGCGATGCAATGGTCCCCCTGGCTTATGCGATCGCGATTGACACCACGCGAACGCGAAGGGTAACGCTAGGTTTCCTCTACCGCCTTATTTCTTCTACGCGAACGCGGCCTTGCCCACACGTTCGCGTTGCACAACCTGACTGACCTACGTGATCGCGTCCCATTCTCTGCGATCGTGAAGAGTTAACCCAGATGGCCTCCCATTTGCCCTACGCGATCGCGAACCTCCTCCCGCGATCGCGATGAAGTACACACCAGCTGCAGAACACCAGCAAACCAGCAAAATCCTTAAGTCCAAAAATGACCCGGTGAGCATCCGAAACACACCCAAGGCCTTCTGGACCTCAACCAAACATGCAAACACGTCCCATAACATTATTCAAACTTAGTCAAACCTTCGAATCACTCAAAACAACATCAAAACACCAAATTAACCTCAGATTCAAGCTTAAGAACATCTAAATTTTCAGAATTCCACAAACAACGCCAAAATCTATCAAACCTCGTCCGAATGACTTGAAATTTTGTACACATTTCACAAATGACAGTACGAACCTACTCCAACTTCCGAAATTCCATTTCGACACCGATATCAAGATTTTCACTGCCGACCCAAAACTCTAAATTTTTCAGTTTCGCCAATTCAAGCCTAAATCTACCACAGACCTTCAAATCACATTCCGGACGCGCTCCCAAGTCCAACATCACCTAACGGAGCTAACCAAATTATAAAAATTCAAATCCGAGATCGAATACTAAAAAGTCAAAACTTGATCAAACCTTTCAAATTTAAAGCTTCCAGGTGAGAACCATTCTTCTATATCTATTCCGATTAACCTGCAATCCACAACCGACGATTTACATAAGTCATAATACATCATACAGGGCTATTCATGCCCAAGAATTGACGAGCGAAATGCAAATATTCAAAACGACCGGTCGGATCGTTACAGAACTTCTAATATATCTGGTGGTTATTGAACACATTACGGCGGTTTTAAGCTGTGGCGGCTTCGGAGACCACCAGTGTAGGTAATTGTGGTGGTTTGGACCGCCGCTGTACGCATAATTAACCGCCGCCGCAACAACCCGTTTAATTTGTTTGTAGTGAGATCTTTCAAGTTTTCTTTCCCTTATCATGAAGTTATTTACATTCCGTTTTTCTTATCATCTTTACCTCATCTTCATCCTTCTTGAGATTAGAGTTTGCAATTTTGTAGGATAAATCTCATCAACACCATCTCTCCTCCGATCCCTCAAGAGAAAGAAGAAGAAAAGGATATGACAATGAATATGCCGGCAAAGTTTTTGGTATTTATTCTGCATTTTGGGATTCTGTTCTCCTTTGTGTTGCTAGTCAATTTTCCGGCTTCACATCTATATGCACTTTTGGTTCTTAAGACTGCTGAAATGGACGAGAAGAAAGCTCCAGTTATCAGTATGAGAAACAACCATATTTCGTCATTGGGAATTGAATGTTTGATTTCTTGCTATAGGTCTTCCCATACTGTTGGCATCAATTCGTTCTTACTAAAAGAAAAAGGCAGCCAATCAAAAAGTAACAACAGTAGTTCACCTGATATGATTGAAGATGTTAAGACAAAATGTTTACAATATTTCAGCTAAGTAATATAATATGTAAAAAGAAAAACCAAAATACTAATAATAGAAGCTCTAGGAAAATAAAAAGGAGAGTCAGTCTAGTGGGCTTTCTTCTTTTTTGTTCCACTGCTGCTAGGAGTATCATAAGGAAACTTATAAACCTAAACAGGATAACACATTCTACAAATCAAATCTCGTCTGATTCTCCCATACCCGTAAACACCCCATTCATCACCATGTGAGTTTTTAATTAGGAAATATTTTGTCCCATTCTTAACTCCATATCCAATTACTAGTATTGAATGTGCTGCATTTTGGTCTATATCACCTGCAGTGGGTCCCATATATACATCCTAAAAACAAATTTGAAATAAAGAATTAAAGATATAATACAAGCTAAGGAAATTTGTGGAGAGGTTAATAATGGTTATATTTACAATAATAAAAATTCTTTCACAATCAAATGTAAGAATACATAATATAGATACCTTTCCCTTGAAGTCCAGAAAACTCTTATTCTAATTGCACCAAGCCACCAACCATAGGTTGTTTCTTCAGTGTTTCATTAATAGCTTCTTCCGTAACAACTCTCTCATTCCGGCTTTGTAAGCGCCTAGGAATATCCTCGGTACGCACACGATTGAAGTATGTAATTCTGTATCTCACCTTCTAACATGCATTAGCCAAAAATTAAAATGAAAAGGAAACAAAGTAAGTTTCATATTTTAAAAAGATGATTTTGATGCTAAAATATTTTTAAGAAAAAGAGAAATATACATCATGTGGGACGGGAGGGATATCGTTATCAATTCTACTTCCTCTTTTGGGATAGTCAAGCTCTGTGCACAAACCAAAGTACGTTGCATATTCAAGAGCATGAATATTGTATAGGTCCAAATTTGGTAACAACGGTAATGGATAAGCAAGACGAAGGATGGGGTCGACTACGATATAACGACTGAAAGTCGTCCTTATAAAGGTCGACGCCAGAAGTGGGTAGCTGAGACAGGACAGTAACGGTAACTTAGGTTCAGAAATGGACATAAAGAATATTCCTTTGGATATTCTCTATGCTGTACTTTTTAGGGTTTTTGAAGAATGTCCCTTGTAAATAGGAAGAGATAAAGAACAAAAAGGATCGGCCTTTTACTGAAAATCCATAACCCCAATTGCTAGGAGAATGCCGTTTAGTTGGCCTATGCCTGTTTGAACAGCCTCGGTTAATCCTGTCTTTCTTTGATAAGAATCAATACGATCTTTATAAGGCTCCTCCTCCGAATGAAATTCAATGGGATCCAGAGAGACCATGTCTCTAGAACATATTGTAAAAGTTGAGAGAAGAATATACGTCGCTGTCAGAGAAAGGAAACACCCAATCATACAATCATTGGGTGATAATTCCTTTATAGTACAACCCTTGTCATTTCTTACATTTATTATATATTCTATAACATTTTAGGCCTTTAACCACATCTGAAAAATGTTGTCTAAATTACCAAAAAGTGTTGTTTTTGCTCAAAGGCCACACTTTTCGACCTAAAGCAACGCTTTTCGTGGGGTGGCCTAAATGAGCGTAACCTTTAACATAAGGCAATGCTTTACCAATGTTGCTTTAGGAGTCACGCTTGAAAAGTGTAGCCTAAGAGTAACAAAGGCCACGCTTGTTACTCCCTCTATGATAACAGTTTTCGTGTACTACAACAACACTTTAAAAGCGTAGCCGTTGTTATTCCTTAGGCAACAATTGTAAAGTATAGCTTTTGCTATGCTGCTATATTGTCCACAAATTTGCTAATTCCTACAGTCACACTTTTGAAGCATGACACTTTTGTCTAAGCTATAAAGCATATTTTATTATTGTACAAGCCATGCTTTTGTGGTCAAGAAATTAATTTTTGTATATATCCTATAATCACATTTAAGTAGGGATCTCAAGTACTCAATTACATAGAAGATAATAAAAGAATATTTCAAATGCACGTACTTGCAATGAACTTCAAAATGGGAATAAATCTCATGTAGTACATCAACAAAAGATGCTAATATTTCAAGGTGCATACAAGAAATAAACTTTACAAAACCAAATGTATCACTATAGTATCAGGAATAAAAAAAATCATAATTGTCCAAAGTCTTCATCAAATTATCTTTTGGCCACCATTTCCAATTGCTCACCAGAATTTCCTACAGAATCAAAATAAAATTAATAATTAGATAGAATTCAATAGTATGTAAGTGCAAACTCAAAGAAATGTGGCAGAGTTTGCCCCTAGGAAATTTAAGTACCAAGCACTATTCAAAGAATAGATATCTGCTATAAATATAAGGCTTAAGCATTATTCCTCTTTTTTCCCGTATCATAAACTGAATTTGTTTCTTTAGTTCAGGCAAATTCTCCATTCATTTATGATCTTAAAAGTCATGTGAAGACCAAAATGAATGAGTATGCAGTTCTAGCTTCTGTTGAGGTAAGCTGATAAAGTTATAAATTAATTTCTTACACATAAATGGCTCAGCAACTTCTGTTATCTCTTAGTTTAATATGTCTAATATTCATGCATTTTGGACAAGCAAGCATAAACGGTAGAAAATACACATAATTACATAGACAAAAATTCCATTCCAATTGATAAAAGTTAAGTAAATTGGAACTTGTTCACATTTTAGGTATAGAATGTTACTTCTCTTTAAGTCCCCACCTTAAACTGTTTTATCGTGCACTTTCATTTAAGAAGAATCTAAACCACAAATTACCTAGTTTAATCGCACAATGGTAATGACTCCAATCATTATCAAAAATCTCATACACTACATTATGAATATGGTAATCACAAGGAAGGAGCATAATTCCATGCAGTATGAAACATAAAATATCATAATGAAGTTGAACAGATGTTATGATGGAGCACTGATTTTTAAGAAAATAACTATTGAGTAAAATTTCAATTTCAGGTTCAACCGTATTATATATTTCATAATTCTACTGGTAGAAGCAAAAAAGATATTGCTTTATGATATGCTTTAGACAATCGTATGACTGGATAGAAGCATATATTGCTTACCTAACGTAGTGCATTTCTCTGCTTTGTGCTCTCAGTTAAATTTTACCAATATCCATTTCTTTTTTATGCGGATGTAGAACCAACAACCTAAAGTTAAATACAGAATAAAGTAAAAAAATATTATTGACCATACATCAAAGAACCAAGATGTCAATTGGGCAAAAATAATTTAACAAAGAATAGTCTAAAACTTAGGACAATCATTACGTTCATAATAATTAAACAAATTGTCTTCCACTAAAAGCTTGTAGGGGAAGAGTTTAGCTTGTTCAAAATTATGACACAAATATTTTTAACTGAAGCATGCACTCCCAAATATGCAATAGTGACTAGCGTCATGTCAATTTTCTCAAGAATTCTGCCATTACTAGAGAACATCCGACTGCGCCTAGCAATCTTAAAAAAAACTCATGGGATCATATATTAGCAATGTCAGGAAGATGTAATTAAATAGCTGAAGTATTACAAAGAAATTGAAATAACCGAGATGAAAGATTATACCTGAAAATGAAAGTTCTGTTCCCCTTATCAAAGATATTTGCTTCATAAACCAAGCAAGAAAATGGAAACAATAATATTCTTTTCAACAGTTTATTACAAGTATACAACCAACAGTTTATTACAACCAACCAAGCAATAATATTCTTCATAAACCAAGCAAAAATTGCTTCATAACTCAAAGTATGATCATAAACTCCATCGTCATGGTATTGTAGAAGCAATCTGGAAAATTACACTAATACTGAAGCAAATTAAATACACTCCACAAATTTTTGGAGCCACTATCACATAAGAAGCAAAGAAAAAAGCATGTTCCTGTTGAAATAATAACGAACTATACTACTCAATTTAGAGTTGAGGCTTTCATTACACATTTAGATTATTACTACTCAATACACAGTTAGTTCCTAAAGTAGCTTATATATATTGTGGAACAAATGTGCACATCACTAAGTAAAGGATATGCACGCCAAGATTAAAATATGTTCTTAATAGTATTTGCACCCCCACATTCTAATGCATCTAAAGAAAAACTAATTGAATAGAGAGTTGCATGGTAAGAAGGCTCTCTAAATCTTGACTTTTGGTGTGCTCCGTGAGTTTTTTTCATCACAAAAAAACTTATATATAAATAACAATAACAACAAACCAAGCTTAATTCCATACGTGGGGTCTGGGGAGGGTAGTGTGTACGCAGCATTACCCCTACGCTATAAAGGTAGAGAGGTTGTTTCCGATAGATCCTCGTCATCCATCTATTTTATGTATCCTTGTTTTATCCTTCATTAGACTTTGGAGGTCATTCATACCTTTTTCATTAGCAAATTATATCATATTTGCCCTGGACCGTAACGTAATTCCAACCTGAAGTATAGGGTGTTAATTTTAAATTATAGTCAAGTATATGTATAATTTTGGACATTTACCGAAAGTATTTCGAAGCGTACTATCCACACAGTTCAAGATGGAGCCAGTTAAAGTCAAGGGACAGTCTGCTAACGCAGGGTATGAATGCCTCAAAAATAAAAGGGATGGCAAAGATTAAAATTATTTTTGTACAGAAGAGGTATAAATTTGTACCTTTATCCTACTTAAAATAAATACATTTAAAATGCACCATCTCGATCAATTTAAGCTTTTCAGTTGAGTCGATTCATACATAACAACATGATATTAGAGCAAAACAAGAATTAGTACGTGAATTTGGACATGTTAGAATGAGTGAATAAAATGCCAAATATTTGAATAACTCTTTATATATAAATAACTCAAACAATTAGTTTAGGCAGATAATTTAAAATGAAAATAAGAGGGCTTACGATCGAGCGATGAGGGAAAGAAGGGCGTCATCATTGGGAGGGCCATCAAGAGAAGTGAGAAAAGGGAAGAAATAGACAGAGGTCACGACGGCTCCACCATCAGCTTTAGCGATGAGAGATTGAAGGCAAACAACTCCACATTGAGGATCACTGTTGCGTCTACCATCAAAAGGGTCCAAAAATGCTGATATTTCCAAAATAAGATTATCAGAGGATTCTGCACAATCTTTTAACTAAACAAATCGCAAAGCTATCAACTAAATAAGCAAATGAATTTCAAAAAAACTTCGAAGAAGCCATTAAGCAAAAAAAGTAACTGTAGAAATTTCAGACAAGCCAAATCGCAAAGTAATTAAACTGAAAACCAAAATTTCAGAGAAATCTTACACAAGCTTTCGAAAAATGGAGATCAACAATGATTGTAAGCCCAAAACTCAAAATTCTCAATTGCAACTGATAGTCGAAGAACCCAGATGAAAAGAGTGCTTTGACTTTTTAGAAGAGAAACTAGAAGAGATATAGCGCATCCATCAGAGATTTCCATAAAACCCACACTAATTTGCTTCCTAGTTAGAAGAAGAGCCAAATTTTAGAGAAGATGAAGGATGGGATTCTATTGTAGAGTTGGTAAAAGCTGAAAAGAGTGGGATATTTTAGGGCATAATAATTCGGCCAAATTTTAGGGGAAAATCTGAGCGGAAAATTTTAGGGGACTTTAGACCACATTTACAGAGAGTTGCTTTTATTAATATAAACAAGCACGCCTAAAAGTGTTAGCATTACATATGAATAAGTGTTGTTAATTATTTTATGATTTGGTATAAGTTGAAAAGCATAGTCTATACCATTAAAAGGAACACTTTTTAAGCGTGCTAGACAATGGCAGCCCTTTAAAAAATGTTGCCAAAGATACTTTCAGCAACATTTTCCAAGTGTTGTCTATAATTGGTATGGCCTTAGGCCAAATTTGTTGTAGTTACATACTTTGTCAATCATAGCATATTAAATCCACTATTTAATTCTCCTGAACTCTACTCGTTATACAAGAGTTGTGTTATATTTGGTCTAGAATTTATTAAGTTCAATTGGGATTCACCCTATTAACTTATTATTAATTGGTTTAGCATCTATTTTCTCAAATAATTTGGCGCCGTCTATGGGGAGTTTTTAGTTGAAACTATAGTTCTTTCTAGATTAAAAAAAATAGTCATCTTTCCTTCGTTTGCACAAACTAACGATAGCAGAAAAAGGAGATGCAAGACTGAAAGCGATAGCAGGCGTCACTACCAATATTTTGAACACCATCAACAAAGATGGCAGGGAAGACAACGAGAATGTGACACCAAGCGCTACGCCCAGGCGAAGTGCTTCACCTCCCCCTCATGAAAGCGTGACAGCTTCACAAGGAAGGGAAGCCTCGACGTCTTCAGCTGAAGAAGCACCACCAGTAGTGAATAAGTTATTGGATGAGTGGCTAACAAGCACTCTAAACAATATACTCGATAGACCTGCTCAAAGAGAGGACAAAAACACTGTGCAAGCAGACATCATAACAACCACTGGCGAGCAGCCTATCCCTCAAACAGGTAGCACTTACCCCACTATTGATGCAGATAATGAGGCGCTCGCAGCCGTTCTAAAGAAAATGGAAGAAATGGAAAACGAAAACAAGGCGCTTCGCGACCAGATGAAGGAGCATCAATAAAGGGTCGATAAGATATCAGACTCTCCAAAGTTGCTACCAAAATGAGACGTTGGACAGTTCGTCGAACAACCATACAGCGAGGAAGCGACTCCACATGCCATTCCCGAAACCTTCATAATGCCACCGTACCTGAAGGTATACTATGGTACTACAGACCCCGAAGATCACATCATCCACTACATCACATCGGTGAAGGGCAACGACCTTTCGAAGGAGCAAGTACCATCAGTGTTGCTAAAAAAGTTCGGCAAAACCTTAACGGGGGAGCCTTAACCTGGTATTCACAACTGTCGGCGCGGTCAATAGCAACGTTCGAGGAAATGACCGACAAGTTCATCACCTCCTATGTAGGGGCTAAAAAGGTGGAAGCCAGGGTGAATGACATATTCATCGTTAGGCAATCGCCTGGCAAGGGACTCAGGGACTTCCTCGCCTGGTTTAACAGGGTGAGAATGAGCCTACCAAATGTATCAGAAGGAATGGCGGTAGCCGCTTTCCAGAATGGGTTAAGCAGGAGCAGGTCGAGAGAAACTAGAAAACTATTAAGCAGGCTCATGAAACATCCTCCACTACTTGGGAGGAAATCCACAATGCCTATTGCACCGAGGTGAGAGCCGACGAGGACAACCTTAATGGTTCGACTCAATGGTTGACGTCAGTTCAAGCAGAATCAAGGAAAAATCGTCGTAACGATGGTCGAAGGGATCAGTCGAGCCCCCATCTCAGCCGAGAAAGGCATCAGCCCTACATCAGAACAGTCGTCCCACTGTCTCCTCGACACACGGAAGAGCCGCCCAGGCCGCACACAGGGACTCAGGGAAACGAAAGAGGTATGCCTCCACTCTTATCTGCTCACAATTTTGTGTTTCCCCTTTAGAAATAGTTTACGCACTAGAGAAGCTCGGCACGAAGGTGAAATGGCCACAAAAAATGAAGTCTGTCTCAAGTACTCGGAAGTCGAATGTCCTCTATGAATTTCACTAGGAGCGGGGTCACAAAACCAAGGACTGTATAGGTCTACGGCAAGAGGGAGTGAGAATTCTGAACCAGGGCCACCTGAGGGAACTGATGAGTGATCGTGGACAAGACAACTTTGACCGCGGACGTGAACAACACCAGGGACCTCCAAAGCCACCCTCTCCCGCTTGCACCATCCAAATGATTATTGGTGGAGGTGATGAAGCAACGATCAACCACGTGAAATTCACCACTATGCACAAAATTAAATGGTCGATCACCCAGAAACGGTACGACAACCTCGGAGACTGTATCATCTTCGACAAGTCAAATACTGATGGCTTGACTTTCCCTCATTTCGTTGCTCGTGTTATTACTTTACGTATTTCAGATACTGATGTAATAAGAATAATGGTAGACGATAGAAGCGACGCGTGTATCATACCCTCGAGTCCCACACAAATGAGACTCGAGGACAAGATAGTACCACATTGCATAACACTAACAGGTTTTAACAATGCAGTTGAGCGAACCTCTGGAGAGATAACAGTACCCATTTTGGCCGGGGGCGTCACCCTAGAAACAATATTCCACATCATGAACCAAGACACAACTTACAACGCTATCATAGGGAGGCCATGGATACACGCCATGAGGGCCATCCCGTCAAGCCTCTACCAAGTAATCAAGTTCCCGACTCCTTGGGGAATATTCAGTATCTAGGCCGAACAACGCACCGCCCAAGAATGCTATCATATCGCCCAGGATTGCACGTATACCTAACAGCTGAAGGGAGCTGACATAGAGGCATATCAATTACCAAAGTCAGGCACCAGACTCGACGTACAAACAAACGTCATCAGGGACCCCGACATCGTGGAAGCTGCTGAGTCAACGGTAGAAGATCTCAATCCTGTCCAACTGAACACCAGTGACAACAGTAAAAGGGCTTACATTAGACATAAGCTCTCAAAACCAGGTAAATTTCACAAGTTTTTAATTGACAACGCCAATCTGTTTGCTTTCTCCCATGCAGATATGCCAGGTATCCCGAAAGACGTGGCCACACACAAGCTGAATGTCGACCCACTCTATCCACCAGTGCGGAAAATAAGAAGGAAATTCAACTCTGCAATCAACGAGGCCGTAAGTGATGAAGTAGATAAGCTCCTCGCCAATGGTTCCATTTGGGAATCAAAATACCCCTAGTATGTTGCCAATGTGGTCATGGTGAAAAAGAAAAATGGAAAATGGCGGATGTGCGTAGATTTCACGGACCTGAACAAGGCATGCCCTAAAAACTCCTTCCCATTGCCTCACATCGACCAGCTCATCGACGCAACTGCAGGACACGAATTGCTAAGCTTCTTGGACGCCTACTCGGGTTACAACCAAATCCTCATAGAGGAGGAAGACCAAGAGAAAACTACTTTAATCATCCATCATTGAACGTACTGCTACAGAGTCATGCCATTCGGGTTTAAAAATACGGGTTGGTCACCAAATGTTCAAAGATCAACTCGGCAAAACAATGGAAGTTTACATCGACGACATGTTGGTCAAATCAAAAAGGAAAGAAGACCACATCGATTACCTGAAAGAAGCCTTCGGTATACTAAGGCGGTACGACATGAAACTAAACCCCTAAAAATGTGCCTTCAACATAATCTCGGGCAAATTTCTCGGTTTCTTGGTATCACAAAGAGGCATCGAAGTCAATCCTGATCAAATCAAAGCCATTGAAGGGATACTCAAGGTGTTAACCAGCAAGAAACAGGTGCAAAAATTGATTGGTCGTATAGCCACTCTGTCAAGATTCATTTCGCGATTATCCGACAGATGCCACATATTCTTCAATGTTCTAAAAAAAGATAATGAGCTCCAGTGGAATTCAGAATGCATCGATGCCTTACGGGAACTAAAGGCGTACTTATCCTCGCCTCCACTACTTGCCAAAGCAGAGCCCAGCGAACGCCTCGTAGTGTATTTGGCCGTTTCGGAAGTTGCAGTAAGTGTAGTGCTTGTTCGCGAGAATAAAAGTACACAATCTCCAATTTACTATACTAGCAAAACCCTGGTCGACGCCAAAACGAGGTACCCCCACCTCGAGAAATTAGCCTTAGCGTTGGTTATAGCTTTACGAAAGCTTAGAACCTATTTTTCAGTGCCACCCCATATCGGTGGTGACGACTTTCCCTCTGCGAAGAATCCTACATAAATCCAAATTGTCGGGAATACTGGGTAAGTGGGCCATAGAAGTAAACAAGCATGATGTAACATATCAATCGCGAACAGCGATAAAATCACAGGTACTCGCCGACTTCGTCACCGATTTTAGTGCCAAAATAATGCCCGAGGTCGAGCAGGAAGCTTCTCACACCTTCCCTTGTCCACCCGACCTCTGGGACCTTTACACTGACGCCGCATCCAACGCGTCGTGATCTGGACTGGGACTCGTACTCGATGTCCCAACAGGGGAAGTTATACGCTAGTCCATATAGTGCCCCATATTACTAACAATGAGGCCGAGTATGAGGCCGTGATTGCCGGGTTAAAGCTAGCTCTCAAATATGGAGCACGACGAGTCTTCCTCATATGCGACTCACAACTCGTCGTCAACCAAGTTACAGGGACTTTCCAAATCAAAGAGCAAAGGCTGCAAAAGTACCAGGCAGAAATTCACAAACTACTGCCAGAATTCGAGGAATGTCGACTCGACTAGATATCTCGAACTCAAATCATCGAGGCTGATGGCCTCGCCAAACTAGCAGCAACCACCAAAAATATCACGAAAGAAAACATGGTTACTATTCTCCACTCATCAATAGACCAACTCGAGGTACATTCCATAAATTTGACTTGGGACTGGCGCAATCGCATCGTGACATATTTGCAGGAGGGAATACTCCCACAAGACAAAAAGGAAGCCAAAAATCTTCGAATGCAGGCGGGCAGGTACATCATCATAAATCACGATCTGTACAAGATAACGTTCGGGGCCCCCTTTTAAATGCCTGGGGCCGAGCCAAACAAGGCACGTGCTCGAAGAAGTATACGAAGGTCATTGTAGTGCCCATACAGGCAACCGATCCCTTATCAGCTGTCTCATTCGGGCAGGATATTACTGGCCCACTATGAAAAAGGAAGCCACAGATTATGTCAAGAGATGCGAGCAGTGCCAAAAGTATGCGCCTATGATATATCAAGCGTGCGAACACCTCCACTCTATCACTTCGCCATGGACGTTCATCAAATGGGGAATGGACATCGTCGGAGCCCTCCCAGCGAGGCGAGGTAAGATACATTTTCTGTTGGTTTTAATTGACTATTTTTCTAAATGGGTAGAAGCAGGTGTATTCACTCAAATATGCGAATAGGAAGTCATCACAGTCATATGTAGGAACATTATATGCCGCTTCAGTATCCCCAAAGAAATCAATTACGATAATGGGCCCCAATTCACCAAGAAAAAGATGATCGAGTTCTTCGAAAAATGGCGCATCAAGCGAATACTCTCCACGCCATATCATCCCGCTGGCAATGGTCAAGCCGAATCCTCCAACAAAACAATCTTGAATGTATTAAAGAAAAAGCTCGAGGACACCAAAGGGTTATGGCCGAAGTTGCTACTAGAGGTATTATGGGCATACCGCACCACGCCAAAAACGAGCACATGCGAAACGCCATATTCACTAGTCTACGGGACTGATGCCATGATACCTGTCGAGGTCAGAGACCCTAGCCTGGGTTACTCCAATGAAAGCAAACAAAACAATGACGAGAATAGAAAACAAGACCTCGACGAAGCAGAAGAACGAAGAGACATGGCGTATATAAGGATGGTAGCCCAAAAACAACAAGACGAAAGGTACTACAGCAAAAAGGCCAAAATACGACCACTCAAAGTAGGAGACTATGTTCTTAAGGCCAAAACACAAGCAAGCAAAGACCCGAAAGAAGGCAAACTAGGAACCAATTGGGATGGGCGGTACAAAATCACAGCGGCAGCAAGCAAATGAGCATTCCAACTAGAAACAATGGAAGGAAAACTACTACAAAACAATGTGAATGTCGCTCACTTCAAATAATTCAACTTCTGAAAAAAGACGCCCCTCAAGTCGTACTCTTTTTCCCTCGCCCGGGTTTTGTCCCAATTGGGTTTTCTCGGGGAGGTTTTTAATGGGGCGACGAGGAGGACATCTTGAAGTTCAAAGTATAATTCATTGCCCCACCTGCCGATTACCTCTCTAGGCCGAGCGATGAAGGGACTAGATACACGGAAACTTCTCCAATATATGTATGAAACAGACATGTATTACTCCACCAAGAATGAAATAAAGCAGCATTTTGTACTCCACCAAGATATTCTCCAATGAGTGAAATAAAGAAACATTTTTCTCTCCATCATTCTTTGCATCTGACATTCGACCTCACTCGAATTACAACGGGTTAATATTTCGACCTTAACTCGAAATAACACCCCTATGCCCAAAGCTCATCGCCAAAAGAAAAAATTTGACCTCGTCGAATTACTTAACATTCGACCTCGCTCGAATTACAACGGGTTAACATTTCGACCTTACCCTAAATAACACCCCTACGACCAAAGGCCATCGCCAAAAGAAAAAATTCGACCTCGCTCGAATTACAACGGGTTAACATTTCGACCTTAACTCGAAATAACACCCCTACGGCCAAAGGCCATCGCCAAAAAGAAAAAAAATTGACCTCGCTTGAATTACTTAACATTCAAACTCGCTCGAATTACAATGGGTTAGCATTTCGACCTTAACTCAAAATTACACCCCTACAGTCAAAGGCCATCGCCAAAAGAAAAAATCTGACCTCGCTCGAATTACTTAACATTCGACCTTGCTTGAATCACTTAACATTCAACCCCGCTCGAATAACTTTACACTCGATCTCACTTGCGTTACTAAGATCTACGATCGACTACGCCAAAAACATTACACACGAGCAACCGAAAAGCCAGGAACCCCCTCACAGCAAACAAAAATAACAATTTGGAGGTACACAACAAAAAGGTAATCATTCCATTACAACTGTTATATTACAAAAACTTTTTACAAAGGGCTCAAGATGCCCTCACAAAAATAGCAAGGCAAAACAAAATAATACAATGACCCTACGCCGCGTCATCCCCCACAGCATACTCCTCGTTATACCAAGAATCGGAGGCAAGCATGTTCGCATCATCATCAACATCGTCCTCGTCAGGCGTACCAGGATCTTAACCACAGGCTTCATGGGCTTCATGCGCTTTGACGCAAACACCCTCAAGTTCTGCTTTAGAAACCTTCTCGTTAGCGTTCAAAGACTTTTACACATCAAGCTGAGCCTCGGCGTGAACCCACATCTCATATAACTCCCGCGACATGATAGGATCAACAGAAGTATGAGACATAGATGGCTGCAACTGCTGTCGCACTTCCTCTGCCTTTAAAGAAACAACCTATTCGTCAATTCAGACAACTCCGCCTCCAGATCTTGGATCTGCTCTTCTAACCTCGCTACCTTGAACGCCGACGTCTCCACTTCATTATCTCGCTCAGACCTACAAACATGGAGGGCATCATCCAGGGATGTTACTTCAGATGTGGCGGTCATCCTCCCCTTTTCGGCACGAGCCAGTTCATCAGCCTTAACGCTCAACTCACCCCTCAGATCGATAGCCTCCGCCTCCCTTCGCCCAAGCTCAGCAGTTAAGGTGGCCACCCACACCTAAAGATCAGCATTCTCGGCTATCACCCCCTTGCTCACCTCGAGCTCATCATCTTTTTCCTTAAGAGCCGCCTCGAGTTCACTGCATCGATCTATGGCCTTCATCAGCTCATCATCCCGCTCTTTTAGCTATTCGATTTTCTACGCCAACTCTTCCTCCTTCTACTTAAGCCCATTGCGAAATAGCTGAAAATTGCTATTTTGAGTGAAGACATCGACCAACGCACGGTGCTTGGTGCGATACTCCTTGTACTTGGAGGCCACCTTCTTAAAAATGGTCGTCCTTTGTTCATCCTTCAGGTCGTGGTCGATCTCCATAATGAGAGTCTGACAGGCAAAGGAAAGAAAGTCAGCATAAGTAGGTTACGCATACAAAACAAATTCAAACAAGCAAAGAAATACTTACTCTCAAAGCCATGCCGGAAATACTCCGCGATAGCTCTGCGTCACTCATCGCCGATAGCGCCGCATTCTCAGAAGCGGCACACAAGGGGGCAACGGCCGATGTTGTCTGCTCAGAGTTTGCTAAAAGATCATAACCCATAGGAATGATTACATGTCGGTTAGGACCCTCCGTCCTCACTTCCACACGAGTGTTTCTCTCCAATAAGGCCTACACCGTTTTAGGATCGATGTATGAACCTGAGCCATCATCCTCCGAGAGCACCGCTCCATCCCCTCCGGCAGTCGACGACGCGCCACCTTTAGTAGTCCATGCAGGTTCCCTGGCTTGGTATATCCCCCCGGCCCTGGGGGAACTCCCTACCGTGATAGCATCCGCCATAAAATGGCCCCTGCGTCTAATATAGGCGAGGACACTCCTCTCCAAGCAATGACCTTCTTATTTTCAACGCTGGTAGCGATGGTTTTCCCAAGCTCCACCATCCTCCTCTTCCTTGACGGCGACTCCTCCCCATTAGAGGAATCATTTACGAGGTGGTAGATAGGCCGGGAAGAGATCTTGTCCCAAACAGCGACATCACGAGGAGGGGGGTCTCTTTTTGATAAAGTTTGAGTACGACCCCTGCGTGCAGACTCAGCCAAAGTAAATTGCATCTCTGCCGATGCAATGGCCTGGCGAAATGCCGGCACTGGAGCTTTTTTCTTAGAAGCTTGTCGACCTGTCACCACAAAGAGGTCGTATCAATAACGGCGGCAGGCACCTGAAGATCAAAACAAAAGTAACACTTACTAGATGGAACCTTCGGTCTAAAGCATTTGTAGAAAACTGCCCAATCTCGGATCCCCACCATGTGAGGTAATACGCGAGCCACCCAGTCCTCAATACCGACAACGGGGAAGGGTGCACACCTCTCAGCTACATAGAAAAATCATAGATAAATAAAGATCATAAAGGATTAAATAAGACAACAAGCGTATGTCATCGACACCTACGATTATGATTCTATTGCTCAAGAAATCCAGCAGGGTCCCACATCAAGTGCTCCGTTTTGATGATAAAGTACTTGTGCTAAAACATCTGGCTCACCATGTCGTCCATTCCAATCATGGTCCCATGATGTCGCAGCTATATCATTGTGTCTCTGTGAAAGCTTGGTGAAAACAAATGTAATAGGTGGCGGATGTTGACCTCACAACCAGCCAACTCCGCGTACTTTGTCAACATTGAAAATGCTTTATACAAAGACGGAGATAGCTGTGCCGGGCAGACGTTGTAAAACCGAAAGAACTCCTCCGCCAGTGAAAGAAGAGGGAGAGTATAACCAATTACGAAAGGATAAACATAAAAGGCACAGTACCCTGGTCTATGGACCTCCACGATGTCGCCCCCAATTAGAACCATCTCGACGTGAGAAGGAATATGGTATGTGGATCGGAGTTCATCTATATGAGATGGACCCGTTTCGGAGATCACCAGAACGGGAGAAGAAGCGGGTTCCTTGTGGAAATCGTTTCTAGATTGGGGGTTTCTGGGAAATATCTCCTCTACGGTAGGAAAACTCTCAGCCTCTTCAGCCACGAAATCCTCACCACCGGAAGGAGGGGCCACCGGCAATGGAGTAGCATCGGGAACTTCGTCATGAAAGCAAAGGGTTCAGGACATCTCGACAAAAAAAGGTGTGCTATTAAACCTAAAGAAAGAGGTGACCACTAAAAAGGAAGGCGAGAAACGGAATCGCAGATACGAAGCTGATAACAAGAATTGATGAAAAAGATCAGAGGAAGATGATGCACATGCAAGGAGAGAAATGCGGAAATTTCTAAAAAAAATGAAACCTTCATCTACTTATAGGGATGGATGGTGCGAGAATCGAAGAGAAGGATTGTCAATGGCACTAAAACCAAAGCGACAAGCACATAGACGTTGTCTCAAAAAGATGCGTAATGATGACGCGCATGGCAGTGACGTCACATCACGGTAACCAGGCCAATCGTGACTCCACTGGTAGTATCGTTCTCCCGATCTTGGTCGACCTGGCATGATTCAATAGCCAAATTCTCTCACGACGAAAATGAATGATGTTCGCTTATCGAGGACGTGCAGGGCTACGACCCCGACAAGCAGAGGGACTAACTGTATAGGTCCAAATTTGGTAACAACGGTAACGAATAAGCAAGACGAAGGACGAGGTTGACCACGATATAACGACTGAAGGTCGTCCTCGTAAAGGTCGATGCCAGAAGCGGGCAGCTGAGACAGGACAGTAACGGTAACTTAGGTTCAGAAATGGACATAAAAATATTCCTTTGGATATTCTCTATGTTGTACTTTTTAGGATTTTTGGGGAATGTCCCCTATAAATAGGAAGAGATAAAGAACAAAAATGATCGACCTTTTTCGGAACTAGAACATATTGTAAAAGCTGAGAGAAGAATATACGAAAGAGTTATCTTATTCATTTATTCAGGCACATGTTGTTCAATCTTTATCCATAAATCTCAAGATCCCATATATATTGTGACCTCTTGCTTTTACACGCCGCCGTCAGAGAAAGAAAACATTCAATCATACAATTATTGGGTGATAATTCCTTTATACTAAAACCCTTGTCATTTCTTACATTTATTATACATTTATAATATTACATACTTTGTCAATCATAGCATATTAAACCCACTATTTAATGCTCCTGAACTCTACTCGTTATACAAGAGTTGTATTTTATTTTGTCTAGAATTTATTAAGTTCAACTGAAATTCACCTTATTAACTTATTATTAATTAATTTAGCATTTATTTGCTCAAACAAATATGTGAACCAAAGTAACACCCTACTTGATCTCTTTCATTGCGTTTGTTTTTATAATCAAAGTCCTTTGGCAGAAAATCAGCAATCTGTTGTATGAAAAGTTCCACCGGTGGCTGATTTTTATCTTTAGCAAATAAAGCCGCTATGGCTTCTCCAGTGGTATATGCATAGCAGACATCTTAAAAATTATTAAAAACAAAGTCAAATAATCTCATGTTAGGAAACCCAATAAATAAGTATAACAAAATCTATCTTTAATTTTAATATACATATATACTACTCACTCATGTTGCCCTGGTTTCGGACGTATGGAAGGAGTATACCAGCATCTTTCAAACTAAACTCCTCATCAACATGCTGACTTACAAAAGTAAATAAACGGATTAGTTATAAAAGGAAAGGATTATTACTCTCAAAATGAAAGATAAAAAGAATAGTTTTACAGCTCTATCTTGAAAAATGCCAAAATGAAGATAAGAAAATGAGACAAGAATGCTTGGACGCAAAAGTAGTACGGATGGTTTTGTATAAACTGGATGAATACTTGTTTTGCACTAGAAACTACAATGAGAGCTTAGGAGAGGAAAGTCTATTCATTTCTTAACTTTTGAAAGTTGCTAAATATGGAAGGTTTGTACAGAGATGATCAATGTTGAGTTTGCACTAAATGCTGAAATGCAGAGAGTTCTGCACAGTTAGGAGTAGATATTAGGGGACAAGTCCTTTCATTTCTTTTGGTTAATTGAAAATGCACTCAAATCACGGTTGAGTGAGGCATTCATTTACTGTAATGATCCGACCGATTATTTTGAGCTCTAGCACGTCGTGCAGCGGTTTGAGGCCATGAGCAGCTTCACTTTAGGTATTATGACTTGTACGCATGGTCGGAATTGAATTTCGGGAAATTCGGAGTTGATCTGGGAGGAATTCTTATTTCGAAAGCTTTAAGTTGGCAAAATTGACTAAGATTGGATTTTTGAGTAAACGATCTCGGAATCAGGATTTGAAAGTTCCAATAGGTTCGTATGATAATTTTGGACTTGGGCGTATGTCCAGATCGGGTTTTGGATGACCTTGGAGCATTTCGGCGCCTATTGTGGAAGTTAGCATTTTGGAAGAATTTCATAAGTTTGGGTTGAAGTGCATTTCAGTATTATCAATGTACGTTTGGGATTTTGAGTCTGGGAAAAGCTCTGTATGGTGATTTTGGTATTGGGAGCGCGATCGGAAGTAGATTTAGAGGTCCGTAGGTCATTTTGGAGTCATTTGGCAAAATTTAGAAATATGGAGGTTTTTGAGAAGTTTGACCAGCAGTGACTTTTTGATATCGGGGTCGGATTCCGATTCCGAAAGTTAGAGTAGGTCCATAATGTCAAATATGACTTGTGTGCAAAATTTGTGGTCAATCGGAAGTGATTTGACAGGTTTCGGCATCGAATGAAGAAGTTCGAAGTTCTAAAGTTCATCAAGTTTGAAATGGAGTGTGTTTCGTGATTTCGACGTTGTTTGATGTGATTTGAGACCTCGAGCAGGTCCGCATTATGTTTTGGGGCTGGCTGGCATGATGGGTCAGGGGCCCGGGGGCCTTGGGTGGATTCCGGATGCCTAACAGGTCAAACTTGGAATTTGAAGAAGAAATGAAGCAACTGCCTTCTGGGGTAACGGCACTTGCGAGACTTGAGCCGCAGGTGCGGAGCCGTAGAAGCGTCCATGGGATGCAGATACGGTGTTGGGCCAGAAGTGAAGAGACCGCAGATGCGGTCATATAGCCACAGAAGCGGGACCGCACCTGCGGTAGGTGAGGCGTAGAAGTGAAAAATGCAGCCTGGTAAGAAACCGCAGGAGCGGTAGTGGGGACGCACCTGCGGAACCGCAGAAGCGGTCGAGTGACCGCAGGTGCGGAAATGCTGGAGGCAGTGTGGTTCTTTAAATCGGGGGTTTGGCTCATTTGAACTTTATTGCTTCTATGGGAGCCGATTTTTGGAGCAACTTTGAGGTGCCATTTTCACCACCAAGCATGAGGTAAGTGGTTTATACTAGTTTTGAGTTAAATACATGAATATATACGGATTTGAGCATGAAAATTAGTGAAAAATTGTGGGGTTTGATAGGAAACTTAAAAATTTGGTATTCTTAGATTTTTACCACGATTTTGGGCATGAAATTCAGAGCAAATTATATATTTGAGTTTTTGAGGTTGTGGGTAAACTTTATCTTCGAAAAAATTCGGAATCTGGGCACGTGGGCCCGAGGACAATTTTGTCAACTTTTCGACCGGGGTTAGGAATTGTTATAAATTGGATTATAATGAGTGTTTGAACATATATTAATGGGTTTGCATAATTATTGGATAGCTTTAGAGCATTGTGCATCAATTTGGATCATCGGAAGGGCTTGGAAGCAGGTTATGAAACTTCGGAGCGAGGTAAGTCTCCTTTCTAACCTTGTAAGAGGGAATTGTCCCCATAGGCGAAATACTTAACTATGTGCTACCATTATGGGGGCTACGTACGCACGAGGTGACGAGAGTCCGTGCGTAGCTACTATTATGCTTAAGTCCGGGTAGTCTAGGAACTAAAAGCATACTTTACTTGTAAATATTTGCAACCTTGTTGTCAATTTAAATGCGTAAAGCATATCGAACTTTGTAGATAAATTCTTAAAAGGTAGACATCGTTTTCTGAACTTTTAAAAGAGAAATTGCTTTTTTCTTCTTTAGTAATTGCTCCTTGATGAAATTTTGATTGGCTGCTTGTTGTGTTTATTTATATTTGACCGCGTCGCATGTATGATTCGCGAGCGGGGTAATAGATGCATCTATGGTTCGCGTCATTCTACCCTCTGGAAGTGCACAATTTAAATATTATTGGATCGGGACATACGACCTCGGCATGATTTGCGCATTCTTGTATTTTCTTGCCTTGCAAATTGTAAATGATGATATTTCCTCCCTTGCCTGAAATAAATGTATAAATGATGAAAATGAATTTGGAAATTCCCTATTAATGAAAGAACTGTTTACTTTCTTCATGTTATTGAGTTACAACCATTTTTATAAAATCCTCGATTTATTATATTATTGGTATATCCTTATTGGATCATTAGCAAGTGTCAAAGTCGACCTCTTGTCTCTACTTCTTCGAGATTAGACGAGACACTTACTGGGTACACGTTGTTTTCGTACTCATGCTACACTTTCTGTGCATTTTTGTTGCACAAGCACATGTACGCCTAGAAGCCTCGTTGGGCGCAATGATATGGTTGATACGGAGACTTAGGTGAGCTACATCTCTCGAGAGGATCTTCAGCTAGCAGAGTCTCTTTCAGAGTATAGTAGTTCTTTTTTGTCCAATTGTATTCCAAACAGTTATAATATTTTAATTTACTTCCTAGCAATTTGCTCATGCACTTGTGACCCCGGGTTCTGGGATGTCAATGGGATTACTCAGTAGTTTAAAATTGTTAAAGGTATCACTATTTATTCAGTGAAATTTATTATTTATTATTTAATGTATAAGAGAAATGATTCAAAAATATTTAAAATGAGAAATTACTAGTTATTTGGTGTTGGCTTGCCTGACAGTGGTGTCCGGTGCCATCACGTCCAGTGGATTTTGGGTCGTGACAATATGGTATCAGAGCGATAGGTTTTCTTAGGTCTCACGAGTCATGTTCATGTCTAGTAGAGTCTTGCGTAGACGTTTGTACTTATCTTCGAGAGGCTACATGACTGTTAGGAGCACTTCCCTTCTTGATTCCTCATCGTGCAATTTGATTCCTTTTAGGCTTATGCCTTTATTTCTTTCATATTCAATCTTATGCGACGTGAAGCGCTTGCTATAAAATGGGAGTCGAGGAATCGTAATGGTACTACATATGTGGTGCATGATGTTTTTTCCTGCGTACTTGATTGGGCTATTGTTATCACCTTGCGGAAGGTCGTTCTGCCGTTTCGGCTTAGTATCAGTATTACCTAAGGCTTTGAGATTTGGCGTTGATTGTTATGACAATTCGTGCGTTGCTATCGCACAATATTTGCATAACGGTAGGATGCTTGCCTATGCAACGAGGTAATGAATGACTTGAAAGGAGGTTATACTTGATTCAGAGATTGAGTATTTTACTTCCGGTGGAGGAAAGGCAACCGGACTATGAGTGTTCATGTTTTGTTGATGGAGCAACGAAACTTGTTATTTTTAAGTGTGGTGGAATTTTCATCTGTGGCGTGGTGTCGTCGTCCTCGATTGAATATGTTAAGTTCGCCGATGTTAAGATCTTCCACAATTCGCCTTTGGGGCAGGATATTGTGAGATAGTATTGGAGAAACGACTGTCAGAGATCGCGGGGTATGGTGGTTCAGGATTGAATGTGTATTTCTAATGCTGACGGCTCGAGAAAGATGATCTTCAGAAAGGCTTAAAAGTTAGTAGTGGTCTATTGGTTCAAGTACTACCGCGATAGATTTTGATCTGAGGAATCAACTAAGCAGCAAAGGATGAGGAAGAACATGCAGGAAATTTCATGCGGTGGTTAAATTTCTAAAAGGCCAGGTGTAAGAAGCGGGAGTCAAGTAGTTGCTTAAAGAAGAGAGGTTTGGCCAAAGTGGGAGAGTGGCAGAGTAGCATATGGTATCAGTGGCAGGATAACTACACATCCGGAGAAAAGGTTTAGAGTGATTTGTGATTTAGGGTGGACAGTGACTGGGTCTACGGACTTAATTTGAAATATCGGCTATTATACGGTGAGAGATTTGATACAATAGAAAGAAGTTGCTCGATATGAAGAAGGATACAATATGACCTTGGATTTGGAGGTATTGTTGCGCATTTAGTTGATGTCCCTAAGAGTGAATGGACTAGTACAGCTTGTGGATGAGCAAGGGCTCAGAATGAGTTATGGATGACGTAGTGATTGTACACCGTGCAACGGCGTTGAAAGACGTTGGTTTGTAATTTCTACAGGTGGGTTATATCCTATGAGAAGATCAGTGGTCTCGTGGTTGGCGAAGCTTCTACGAAGAATCCTACTGGCTATCTAGTAAGAAGTCGAATATGTGAATGTTGCTAGAGATTTAGAGTGTTCATGAAATGGTAACGGAAGAATTTCGAAGAATTTGGCGGTTGATTTCGCAAGGTTATGTCAATGAGAGATAAAAATCTTGGTGGGTTCCAGAGTTTGTAATAGTAGCCCCAAGCTAAGTGGGAGAGTCCCACCGCCTACGATTGGGTTGCATGGTTATCCACTCGTGAGGTTTCTGGCTATCGGCATAATGGCGAGTTATTTCCGCTAAGGGAAAAGAATATAAGTGGTAATTTGAGCAAATAGTTTGAGAGATGTTTTCATAGATGGCCCTATCAATTACATTCAGGCTTGGGAAAGGTTCAGGATTTACACTTCATGTAGATGCAGGTTGCATGGAAAGTGACTCGGTCGGGTGCTTCGTTGAGAGGGTGTTCATGTGCTAGAAGAGTCTTGGAGGTTATTATATTTAGTACCAATTCAGAGTGGGTGACTCTTGATAATAGTCCTAATGGATTCAAAGGGTAAGGCATGTTGCCTAATGGTTTCGAGTTCATAAGTATGTTTAAGAATTGAGCTTTGCAGCGGATTATAAAAAGAGGCTCGTAAAGTTCTATGATATCTTCGGCTTGTAGTATAGCTTTTAGAGGAATGAAAGAGAATGACTTCGGATTCAAAAAGGGATTTTCGGAATGGGGATATCAGATGAAGATGCGAATATGCGCACAAGGAGGGTATGCGACGGCTTGTGGGGTTTGAGACAGCATGGTCTTGTGATACAAGACCAATCGGGAAGAGTACGGATTGAGTTCGTTATGTGTTGAATGTAGTTATTATTGTTTCTGAGGCGATTACAGATAAATTAGAAGAAGTTAGATTGGTTAGCCATGGTTGAATTGGCATATTGGTGGCAGTGATCAGTTCCTTAAGTGTGATTGAGTTATGCAGGTGATTTTTGACGATACGTGCGAGGCTTGACGGCCGCTGTAATTAATTTTATTTAGGAGTATTCAAGTGCTATGGCTTATTATGTGTGGGCGGATCCCGGAAGGGTTATGGTGGTTTAGACCACTACTTGAGGATTTGAATGTTCTATGGCTATGAGAATTTACTCGTGTGTTGCTATGGCTCTCTTGGAATGAGATGAGTAAAAGGTTCTTATATGATGAAGTGTTTACCCTATTAGTGGTTCGGGAATTTATGATGAAATTCGTATGTTGTCGCATATTGGCATGTTAGGTGCAGTGAGCATTATGAAAATTGAATGTGAGGAGCCGAGGTTGCGGTTCGGTGTTGGAAAGGACGTCATGAGCTCAAATGAGCAGGAAAAGGGATTTGAATATTTATAGCAAGCCGATATTAATTTCGGCATCACCTGAGATCGGTGTTGTGTATGAGGCTTTGCATCCTGGTTACAGATTCTTGATTTGCTTTACAGCCTTAGTGCGGCTGGTGGTATGAATGTACAAACTTGTTACCTGTTATGGAAGGTCGTGGGAGTGTGTCTCACGGGAAGATTTAATGAGTGTGTCATGTAGTCCCTTGATTGATTAGGAATTTAAACCAAGTATGAAGATTGTGGTAATATCGCTAATTTGAGAATTTATGCCTGGAGGGCACTCGCTTCATTTGGGCTATGGACGGTGGAGGTTGCTCCGGTTATGATGGTTGTTCTTGTGCGTTATGAGAAAAAAGAGAAGAGGTTATTATGGACGCATGAAGGTTATTAGCCTAGTTCGGGCGATCAGAATCGGCTTGAGGTTTGTGGGATCTATATCAGGCCGGATGCGTTTGTTTCAGCATAGCACTCCTTATGGAGGAGTATTCGAACGTTGGATGTTATTTCAGCGTCAGCTATTTCAGGTAATAATATATTGTGCCATGTAAGTTATGAAACAGCTTGATAATTTTCTTATGTGTTGAGGTTCCACGTAGCAATGGTGTTATGTGAGTAGGATGGCTCTTGAGCTTCAGATCATATATCGCACCTCAGTTGTGCTTGAGTTTTGTAGCTTATGGCACTATATGTCTCCCCAAGGATGGTATTATGCACTTAGCGTGCTTGTGACCGATATTCAATAATTTGTAGTAATGAGCAATTTAGCTCGGTGTGTATCTCCTTATGTGAATTTTATGTGTGGATCGGGTGGCACACCGCCACAGGTATGTTGTTTGGATCGGGTTGCACGCTGCAACAATGTGATGTTGAGTACAGTTCCCTATATCTATTTTTGTGTATTTTGTTTCCCATTTTCTGAGAAAGGTTCATATTAGTTGCGAGAGTTGAGTACTCCCTTCCAGTGTTCGTTTTCCTTATGTATCACGTTCGCGTTTGTAGCCTATTGGCACGTTGTGGCATCATATGAGACGTTTGGTCATATTTGGGGTGGCTTATCGCCTGAACAGTTCGTACTGGTTGAGACAAGATTATTGGATCTAGGATCAGTGCAATCGAATTATATGAAGTGTATTACAGAGCAAATACCATTATTTGGTTCAGAATGAGGTGATAGTTCTTGTTAGGAGTATAGACTCAATGATTTGTTGACTCGGCAGTTGGTTATGAATTTCTACACGTCTCTTGCATCGTGGTGGTATTGTAAGAGTTGGAACAAAGTTTAAATATGTCATGAGGTGCATTGTGAGCACCATATTCGGAAAATATCGGTTATTATGATCAGCGAATGTTATTATGGTTCGTGAGATATGTGGTACATGGTGAGAATTCAGCAAAGGTATGCAGTCATGTTCTGGAACATCGTGTAGTGATTGATACGACATTCGTAGGTTGGAAGCAGGCTGGCAGACAATTTCAGATGTGGAAACTGGGCTCTAAGGCTCATTTGCCTAAATAAAAGAGGATATCTTCATATTTGATCGAGCTAATGTCCTCAACTGAGTTGTGGTAGCACGGGTAGGTGCACGAGGTGTTAAACAGTAATTTCAGACAACTTCAGTGCAGAGCGTTCGAGGATGAACGTATGTTTAAGTGGGAGAGAATGTAACGACCCGACCGATCGTTTTGAGGTCTAGCACATCGTGCATCGGTTTGAGGCCATGAGCAGCTTCATTTTAAGTATTATGACTTGTACGCATGGTCGGAATTGAATTTCGTTAAATTCAGAGTTGATTTGGGAGTAAATTCCCATTTCAAAAGCTTTATCTTGGCAGAATTGACTAAAATTGGATTTTTGAGTAAACGACTTCAGAATCAGGATTTGAAGGTTGCAACAGGTTCGTATAATGATTTTGGACTTGGGCGTATGTCCGGATTGGGTTTTGGATGACTTGGAAGCGTTTCGGCGCCTATTGTGGAAGTTAGCATTTTGGAAGAATTTCATAAGTTTGGGTTGAAGTTCATTTCAGTGTTATCAATGTCTGTTTGGGATTGCAAGTCTAGGAATAGCTCCGTATGGTAATTTCGATATTGGAAGCGTGATCGGAAGTGGATTTGGAGGTCTGTAGATCATTTTGGAGTCATTGGCGAAAGTTAGAAATTTGGAGGTTTTTGAGAAGTTTGACCGAAAGTGGACTTTTTGATATAAGGGTCAGATTCCGATTCCGGAAGTTGGAGTAGGTCCGTAATGTCAATTTTGACTTCTGTGCAAAATTTGAAATCAATCGGACGTGATTTGACAAGTTTCGGCATCGAATGAAAAAGTTCGAAGTTCTAAAGTTCATCAAGTTTGAAATGGAGCGTGATTCGTGATTTTGACATTTTTTGATGTGATTTGAGGCCTCGAGCAGGTTTGCATTATGTTTTGGGGCTGGTTGGCATGATTGGTCGGGGGCCCGGGGGCCTCGGGTGGATTCCGGATGGCTAATAGATCAAATTTGGAATTTGAAGAAGGAATGAAGCAGCTGCCTTCTGGTGTAACCGTACCTACGAGACATGGGCCGCAGGTGCGAAGCCGCAGAAGCGGCCATGGGGACGCAGATGCGGTGTTGGGCTAGAAGTGAAGAGACCGCAGATGCGGTCATATAGCCGCATAAGCGGGACCGCACCTGCGGTAGGTGAGGCGCAGAAGCGGAAAATATAGCATGGTGAGAAACAGCAGGAGCGGTAGTGGGGCCGCACCTACAGAACCGTAGAAGCGGTCGAGTGACCGCAAGTGCAGAAATGCTGGAGGCAGTGAGGTTCTTTAAATCGGGGGTTTGACTCATTTTAACTCCATTTCTTCTATGGGAGCCGATTTGTGGAGCAACTTTGAGGTGCCATTTTCACCACCAAGCATGAGGTAAGTGGTTTATAGTAGTTTTGAGTTAAATACATGAATATATACAGATTTGAGCATGGAAATTAGTGGAAAATTGTGGGGTTTGGTAGGAAACCTAGAAATTTGGTATTCTTGGATTTTGACCACGATTTTGGGCATGAAATTGATAGCAAATTATATATTTGAGTTCGTGAGGTTGTGAGTAAACTTTATCTTCGAAAAATTTCGGAATCCGGGCATATAGGCCCGAGGGCAATTTTGTCAACTTTTCGACCGGGGTTAGGAATTGTTATAAATTGGATTATAATGAGTGTTTGAGCATATATTAATGAGTTTGCATAATTATTGGTTAGATTTGAAGTGTTGTGCATCGATTTGGGTCATCGGAAGGGCTTGGAAGCTAGTTATGAAACTTCGGACCGAGGTGAGTCTCCTTTCTAACTTTGTAAGAGGGAATTATCCCCATAGGCGAAATAATTAACTATGTGCTACCATTGTGGGGGCTACGTACGCACGAGGTGACGAGAGTCCGTGCATAGCTACTATTATGCTTAAGTCCGGGTAATCTAGGAACCAAAAGCATGCTTTACTTGTAAATATTTACATCCTTGTTGTCAATTTAAATGCTTAAAATATATCGAACTTTGTAGATAAATTCCTAAAAGGCTAGACATCATTTTCTGAACTTTTAAAAGAGAATTTTTTTTTCTTGAATAATTGCTACTTGATAAAATCTTGATTGACTGCTTGTTGTGTTTATTTATATTTGATCGCGTCGCATGTATGATTCGCGAGCGGGGTAATAGATGCATCTATGGTTCGCACCATTCGATCCTCTGGCAGTGTACATTTTAAATATTATTGGATCGGATCGTACGACCTCGGCATGATTTGCGCATGCTTGTATTTGCTTGCCTTGCAAATTGTAAATGATGATATTGCCTCCCTAGCCTGAAATAAATGTATAAATGATAAAAATAAATTTAGAAATTCCCTATTAATGAAAGAACTGTTTACTTGCTTCATGCTATTGAGTTGCAACCATTTTTATAAAATCCTCGATTTATTATATTATTGGTATATCATTATTTGACCATTAGCAAGTGTCGAAGTCGACATCTCGTCTCTACTTCTTCGATATTAGACGAGATACTTACTAGGTACGCATTGTTTTCGTACTCATGCTACACTTGCTATGCATTTTTGTTGCACATGCACATGTACGTCTAGAGGCCTTGTTGGGCGCAACGGCATGGTTGATATGGAGACTTAGGTGAGTTGCATCTCTCGAGACGATCCGCAGCCGACAGAGTCTCTTTCAGAGTATAGTAGTTCTTTTCTATCCCATTGTATTCCGGATAGTTATCGTATTTTACTTTACCTCCTAGAAATTTGCTCATGCACTTGTGACACTGGGTTATGAGATGTCTATGAGATTACTCAGTAGTTTAAAATTATTAAAGGCATCACTATTTATTCAGTGAAATTTATTATTTATTGTTTAATGTATAAGAGAAATGGTTCGGAAATATTTAAAACGAGAAATTACTAGTTATTTGGTGTTGTCATGCCTAACAGTGGTGTCCGGCGCCATCACAACCCTTAGTGGATTTTGGATCGTGACATATACTCTTACTATAATTATATCTATGAATTACATAAGAGTTTCTCGTTACAACAAAAATAATATTTGCGCACTTAACTTATTTATGATGTAATAATAGACAATTTTTTCTTATATGGCAACATGTTACAAACGTTAAACTACACATATTAAGTAGTAGTGATAATCATAAAATAAAGAGCAGTCGAAGACCGACGACAAGTGTAACTAAAGCTAACAAGCAAGAAATGAGTATTGAGCAGCCCACCACCAAGGGCGGAGGCCCCAAAAAATAAAAACTACTAGGAGTACTATATTATTATATAATATATACTCCATAATTTATATTTATATAATTATTAATAAAAGATTTCAATTTTAATAATTTTTAACATTTGGTAGACGTAAGATTGAGTGAATTAATTGGGAAAAAAATTTCTCACTAAATTAAATAATATATTTACCTTCTCATCAATTTTATTTTTCTTTCTTTATTTATAGTCTTTTTTCATGGTTCTTACGATTTTACTTTCTAATTTCAACTCCAATTCTCTAAATTAACTATTTTTTTTTTGTCACATTTGATTGATCCGCACACCAGAAAGCAAGTTCTTTTGTGTCTCATATTTTTTAATTAAGAAATTCCTGTGGCAAATATCGCAAGGTTCAAAATATGATGCATAATGGGCTCACCCTTTACCATTTTCACTTAAGGGAGGAATTCAATACCATATGACGCGCGCCTAACTCATACATCATGAGTTGTGCTCTCACCACTATATCAAAGTCATGTAGGGTTTTTTGTGTCTCAATATTATATGAATTTTATAAAAGACGTTTAAGGGTCTTTTTAATATATTTTGGTTTAGGCCACTGGTTTTGTTGAGCCGCCCCTCATTGACAATCAACAATTATTTACAGACTACTGCCCCACTATAAACGTACCGTTCAACCAACTTCATTCGTATTTGGTAACTGAATGACAAACTCGCTGCCTTTAATGTTCTTGTCATAGTTGTCTTATTTTAAGTGAGGCTCTAAAATTTTATTGAGAATGTAAGGGTCGGATAAGTGGCTCTAGTATGAGACTAGTAAAGCTTTGATTTAGGTCCCCCAAAATTTTTAATAATGGATTTCATACAATATTAATGTTTGTAGAAAAAATAAAAAATTACAAAAAAATTGTGAAAAAGAAAGAAAGGTGTCTACTCTTAAACAGTAAAAAAAAATTTAAAACTTTGAATTAAACTATTTAAATCTTCATATTAGTAAATATATTTTTTACAACAATATCAAAGGTAACATATTACAAATACACATCTAATATCTCATTTTTTTTATTTTTTTTCTAATATAAATAATAATATTACTATGTGAAGTTAAAGACTTTATGTCATTTATGAATATATGCTATAAACAACAAATATGAACAAAAATGGCAAGATTAATTATTTTTGCATATATGTGTGTATACGTACAGTTAAAAAAAGTATAAGGCCTTTTATTAAAATTTGATTTTAGGCCACCAATTTTACGGAGCCGCCCTTGCCCATGACGAACAAATTGAATAGAAATATTATAGAAGCCAAAGCATGTAACTGCTAGAGTTCAATTACGTCCATTACTTCTTAAGTACAGCTAAGCATTCAACCAGAAAATACATGGAGATGATTAAGCAATGTAACATGCAATGTCTACCAAGAAGAATATTAGAAGAGAAAGGGGAAATAATAGGATGTGAAGCAGAATATTGTGGGAAAATTGAAGAAAAACAATACAATAATAATAGAGAAAGCATTTGTTTTAAGAAATCTTGAAATATTTCAACTTCTTTTTCCAGTTTAATTTCTTCTCTTTTTTTTTTCAAAAAAATAAATACAGCACTGGTCAGAGAAATTTAAATTGGACGTCCACTAAGGCAAAGCTAGTTCAATATAGTGTGAACTTTTTCCAGTTTTTCAAAGAAAAAAAAAGGCGTTTCAACCAAATAGTTTCTGCAAACAAAAAACTCATGCATAACCGCACAAACCTTCAACAGCTTCAACAGATTCAACAGAAAAAGAAAAAATGCAACAAGCCTTCAACAGATTCAAGAAAGATACTATTTATAATGGGACGGAGAGATAGTAAAAGAACAATATTACTTTCTTCTATTAAAGAGAACATTTGTTTTGAGAAAGTTTTGAAAAAATTTCAACCCTTTCTTCTATTTTTTTTCAAAGGAAAAATTTCAACCCTAAAGCACAATCCAAAATATGAAGCAGAAGCTCTTGAAAAGTTACCAACAAGCCTTGACCTGAGCACTAAAGAGAAAGAGAGAATGACGCTAGAGACCTGAGAAAAACACAGTCGAAATATGAAAATTAAACAATACAATATATATAAAATGAGTAGAAAAGAAATGGTTCATGAAAAACATTTGAATAAGGATAGAATAAACTTACCAAGTGGAGAAGGCAAAAGATTCTGCAAAATGAGGAAGACGACAACAAAGATAAAGGTGATATATGAGTGCTTTGTTTTGCAACCAGATTAATGCAAAAGTATCGCAGGTTTGTACGAGCGATGATTTGTAGAGAGCTTTTGATAGGGCTGCACAGCTGGAGTACGTAGACTGTTAAGGGGACAAGCTATTCATTTGTTTTGGTTTAATTTGTTGCAAATACTTCCAAATTACTACTACTAGCTAGGTGCATGACTATGATGACCCAAAGGGCCATCTTGTATTTTAGAATCCTAATTCGGGTTCCGAAGCCTTGAAACTCTTATTTTCTTTCTCCTTGATTTGTGTGCGCGGTCCGGGCGCGTTTGCGGAAAGCTTTTATGTGAAATTTAAGAAAAATATTGAATTTGGCCTTTAAAATTGATTAAAATTTACTTTTGTCAATATTTTTGGTAAGTGGTCCCGGACCCATAATTTAATGATCCCGTAGGGTCCGCAGTAAAATATGGAACTTGGGCATATGCCCGGAATCGAATTCCGAGGTCCCTAGCCCGAGAAAAGAATTTTTGAAGAAAATTATTTACTGGAAAATATAAGGACTTTTGGAAACAAAATGGTGTGTGATCTTGATGGTATCGAGCCCGTATTTTGGTTCCGGAGCTCGATACAAGTTTAATATAATATTTAAGTCGTATCTGTGAAATTTGGTGAGAATCAGAGTTGATTTGATGTGATTCGGACGTCCGGTTGTGAAAATAGTAAATTTGAAGTGTTCTTGAGGAAAATCATGAGTTTGAGGTTAAATTCGTAGTTGTTGATGTTATTTTGATGATTTGACCGCACGAGCAAGTCCGCTGTATTTTTAGACTTTCTTGCATGTTTGGTTTGGAGCCCCGAGGGCTCGGGTGAGTTTTTGATAGGCCACGGAGTGAATAGAACTTAAGAAAACTTAGCTGTGTATCTGGTATTTTGCATAGGCCTCTGATCTCGTAAATGCAAGATCAGGCATCGGCCTGGAAAATGCGATAATATTGTCGCAAATGCGAAGAAGGCCAACCTCGCAAATGCGAAACTTTGGCCGGAATTGCGAAAGCCCCAGAAGTCGCAAATGCGACATTTGTGTCGCAAATGCGACATTTGTGTCGCAAATGCGAAGGCAGCAGTAAATCCAAAGGGTTCGCAAATTGCGAACCCCTGATCGCAATTGCGATAGCTGCAGCCAGTTAAGTGAGATTTTAGACGAGATTTTCACTTCATTCTTCAAAATTTCAAAACCTAAACTCCAAAGGGCGATTTTCCTAGAGCAAGTTCTTCCCCAAATCATAGGTAAATGAATCTTAACTCTTTTTCTTCAATTTATTTCATCTTTTTACATAATTTCACTTCAAAATCTAGGTTTTTCATGGGAAATTGGGTGTTCTTAGGTAGAAATTAGGATTTTCAAATTTTAGGGATTTGGACCTCAATTTGAGGTCGAATTTCAAAACCAATTACATATTTGAGTTCGTGGGTGAATGGGTAATCATGTATGGTTCGAACTTTAAGTTTTGACTAAGTAGGCCCGGGGTCGATTTTTGACTTTTTGGGGAAAACATTAGAAAATCTATATTCATGCATTAGAATTGGTTTATTTAGCATTTAATGATGTTATTAAGTAAATTATGACTAGATACAAGCGGATTGGAAGTGGAACTGAGAGATAAAGAGGTAATTAAGGCTTGATTTTATCCGTGGAATTGAGGTAAGTGTTTGGTCTAACCTTAGCTTGAGGAAATAGGTGTTGTGGTCTTAGTTGCTATGTGTTAGTATTGTGTACGACGTATAAGTGTGGTGACGAGTATCTATACATTGGTTTCAAGCATGAAAGTGAGTCTTATAGTGTGACTGTTGTGACTCTTATTATGTACTGTTTATGCTTAAATTGATGATTACCGATGTTGAACAAGACTTATGATCTTTTCTTGGTAATTGACCATTGTTGAGTATTGACTCAAGTGAGACTTATTTCGTGGAGTTAACTATTGAAACGAGATTGGTTATAGCTGATTTCCTTGCCGGGATGTTATTGTTTCTATTGTTGATTCCCTTGCCGGGACGTATTGTTTCTATTGTTTGGTGAGGAAGAGTGTAAAGCACGAAGGGTAATGCCGTGCATGATATTGTGAGTGAGTGTTAATACATGAAGGGTGATGCTGTGCCGATATTGTGAGTGTTAATGGACGAAGAGTAATGCCATGCCGATATTGTGAGAGTTAATGCACGAAGGGTGATGCCGTGCCATGATTATGAGAGTTAACGCACGAAGGGTGATGCCGTACGTTTCTGTTGTTTCTTATGGTGAGAAGGAGAGCAAAAGCACGAAGGGTGATATCGTGCACGTGTTACTGTTTCATTATTCCCGTTGATACAAATATGGTGTTCATTATGCTTCTTTATTGAATTACTGTTAGAATTTGATACTTCCCGCAGCATGTTCCCCTTCCCATCATTATCTGTTATTTCCTATTATTATTGTTTTGTTCGTATATGATTTAACTACATAGGTTTATATGGTTGTCGTGTCCTAGCCTCGTCACAACTTCGCCAAGGTTAGGCTCGACAATTACCAGTACATGGGGTCGATTGTACTGATACTGCACTCTGAACTTTTGTGCAGATTTTGGTGCCGGACCTTGTGAGTAGCTTGATGTAGCTGCCTTCAATCCTGGGAGACCAAGGTAGATCTGCTGGCATTCGCAGAGCCTGAAGTTCCCCTTTCCTCGCTTTAGTTTTCTGCTGTCTCTTGTATTTTGAGAATAGTTGTACTTCTTTTAGACTTATATTTGTAGTAAATCTTAGTCGTTTGTGGATTGTGACACCAGATCTATGGGGTAGTTATGTACTTGTGTTGTGGCACTATTATATCATTTCCGAATTTCTTAATTATCTTGTTTTAACTAATATCTGTTCCTATTTGAATTAATAATAATGGTAGTAAAACTGTAATTGTCGGCTTGCCTAGCTTTCCCGAGTAGGCTCCATCACGATCCCCAAAGATGGGAATATCTGGGTCGTGACAAGTTGGTATCAAAGCTCTAGGTTGCTTAGGTCTTACAATTCACGAACAAGTTTGGTAGAGTTTGAGGGATCAGTATAAAGATCTATGCTTATCCCTTAGAGGCTACAGAGCTTAGGAAAAACTTCACATCTATTCTTTCCCGTCGTGTGACTTGATTTCTCAATGCTAATTAAACTTCCACTCTGTCTTTCACAGATGATGAGGACACATATCGCTTTATTAGTTGACCAGCAGCCTGCGCCCCCAGTGGCATCTCCTACGAGGGGATGAGGCTGAGGCTGTGCTAGAGGTCGAGGTAGAGGCAGGGCTCAGCCTAGAGCTTGAGCAGCAACACTAGCGGTAGAGTCTCAGGTAGAGTTTGATGATGAGGTTCCGGCCCAGACAGTTCCAACAGGGCCAGCTCAGGTCCCAAAAGGGTTCATTGCCACCCTAGTACTTGAGGATGCTCTGATCCGTCTAGTGGGCCTTATTGAGAGTGTCACTAAGGCAGGCATATTTCCTGTAGCACCAGCCATCTCTCGGGCTGGAAGAGGAGCCCAAACTCCTGCTACTCGCACTCCGGAGCAGATGGCTCCCCAGTTTCAGACTCCAGCAGCTCAGCTAGTTAGGGTAGTTCCATCGGGTGTTGTGGCACAGACCGGTGATGGGTCAGCTATGTCTGCTGATGCCTTGTGGAGGCTGGACAGGTTCACCAAGCTTTTTATTACTACCTATGGCGGTATATCTTCAGAGGATCCTCATGATTATTTGGACCGTTGTCACGAGGTTCTGTGAAACATAGGGGTAGTGGAGACCAATGGGGTCAACTTTGCCCAATGTTTTATCTGTTAGGTTCCGCCAAGAAGTGGTGGAGGGATTTTTGTTTGGCTAGACCAGCCGGGTCGCCTGCTTTGACTTGGGATCAGTTCTCTCAACTATTTTTGGAGAAGTTTCTCGCTATCACCCAGAGAGAGGATTATCAGAGGTAGTTTGAGTGCCTCCAGCAGGGTTCTATGACTGTCACCCAGTATGAAACTAGGTTTGTTGATTTGGCTTGTCATGCTCTTCTTATACTCCCTACCGAGAGAAAGAGAGAGAGAGTGAGGAGGTTCATTAAGGGACTCGCTTAGCCTATTCGATTGCAGATGGCTAAGGAGATAGGGAGAAAGATTTCTTTTCAAGATGCGGCCAATGTGGCCAGGCGGGTTGAGATGGTTCTAGCTTAGGGGAGCGGTCAGGGGTATGATAAGAGGCCTCGTCATTCTAGTAGGTTCAGTGGTGCCTTCTCTTGAGGCAGGGATTCTTTTGGTAGGGTCCATCCTCCCAAGCTATTTCATTCAGCACTTCAGGCTTCTCATGGTGATCCAGGTGGCCGTGGTTCTTTTATGCAACATTCATATCAGCTACCCTATAGTGCATCACCAGCTCCTATTAGTTCACCTCCGCTCCAAAGATTTTAGGGTGGTTACTCAGGACGTCAGGGTCAGTTTCAGGGTCAGCAGTCCCAACAACCGATGACTTGTTAGACTTGTGGCGATCCGAGGCACATTGCTAGATTTTGCCCTCGAGCCTCGAGCAGTTCTCAGCATTAAGGTTCTCGTACTATGGTTCAAGCGTTGGGTGCTCCACCGCCGGCTAGGGGCAGGGGTCAGGATGCTAGAGGTGGAGGTCAAGCCGCTAGACGTGGAGGCCGGCCAGTAGGAGGCCGTCCCAAGGATGTAGTTCAGAGTGGTGGGGCCTAGCCCCGATGTTATGCTTTCCTAGCCAGGCCTGAGGCATCCGATGCCGTTATCTTAGGTACGATTTCAGTTTGCAGTAGAGATGCATCAGTTCTATTTGATCTCGAGTCTACATACTCCTATGTGTCTACTTATTTTGCTTCGTATTTGGTTGTGCCTCGTGATTCTTTGATTGCTCCTGTATATGTGTCCATATTGGTGGGTGATTCTATTATTGTAGACCGTGTCTATCGTTTGTGCATGGTTGTTATTAGGAATCTTGAGACTAGCGTAGACCTTTTACTCCTTGATATTGTTGATTTCGATGTTATTTTGGGGATGTATTGGTTGTGACCTTACCACGCTATATTGGACTGTCATGCCAAGACAGTGACCTTAGCCTTACCGGGTTTGCCTCGATTGGAGTGGAGAGGGACTCCTAGTCATTCTGTTAGTAGGGTTATTTATTATATTAAGGCTTGACGTATGGTTGAAAAGGGGTGTTTGGCTTACTTGGCATATGTTCGTGATTCTAGTGCTGAGGTTCCTTCTATGGATTTCGTGCCAGTTATTTGGGAGTTTCTAGAGGTTTTTCCTGTAGACCAGTCGGGGATGCCACCTGACATGGATATTGACTTTTGCATTGATTTAGCTCCAGGCACTCAACCCATTTCTATTCCGCCATATCGTTTAGCCCCGCCAGAGTTGAAAGAATTGAAGGAGAAGCTACAAGACTTGCTTGATAAGGGCTTTATTAGACATATTTTCTCACCTTGAGGTGCGCCGATGTTGTTTGTTAATAAGAAGGATGGATCGATGAGGATGTGTATTGATTATCGGTAGTTGAACAAAGTCACCATCAAGAACAAGTATCCATTACCGAGGATTGATGAATTGTTTGATCAGCTTCAGGGTGCCAAAGTGTTTTCGAAGATTGATTTGAGATCTGGCTACCATCAGTTGAGGATTAGGGCATCTGATGTCCCTAAGACAACTTTTCGCACTCGGTACAAATATTATGAGTTCTTAGTGATGTCATTCGGGTTGACAAATGCCCCAGCAACTTTTATGGATTTGATGAACCGGGTGTTCAAGCCTTATCTGGATTCCTTTGTGATTGTTTTAATTGATGATATCTTGATCTACTTCTGTAGCCGAGAGGAACACGAGCAGCATCTTCGAGTCATTCTCCAGACTCTGAAAGATAGTTAGTTGTATGCTAAATTTTCAAAGTGTGAGTTTTGGTTGAGTTCAGTAGCATTCCTGGGTCATGTCGTATCAGTAGAGAGTATTCAGGTGGATCCTAAGAAGATTGAGGCAGTCAAGGACTGGCCTAGACCCACATCAGCTATAGAGTTCTGGAGTTTCTTGGGTTTGGCAGGTTATTACCATCGGCTTATGGAGGGGTTTTAGCCCTGATGACTAGGTTGACCCAGAAGGGTACCCAGTTCAAGTGGTTGGACAAGTGTGAGGCGAGCTTTCAGAAGCTCAAGACAGCTTTGACTACGGCGCCGGTGTTGGTTTTGCCTATAGGTTCAGGGTCATATACAGTATATTGTGATGCATCTCGTATTGGACTTGGTGCGGTGTTGGTGTAGAATGGCAAGGTTATTTCATATGCTTTTGCGATAGTTAAAGATCCACGAGAAGAATTATCTAGTTCATGATTTGGAGCTAGCAGTCATTGTTCACGCACTGATGAGTTGGAGGCACTATTTATATGGCGTGTCGTGTGAGGTGTTCACGGATCACGAGAGTCTACAATACTTGTTCAGGTAGAAGGATCTCAATTTGAGGCAGAGAAGGTGGTTGGAGCTATTGAAAGACTATGATATCACCATCTTGTTTCATCAGGGGAAGGCCAATGTAGTGGCTAATGCTTTGAGTAGGAAGTCAGCCAGCATGGGCAGCCTGGCGTATATTCCAGTCAGTGAGAGATCGCTTGCTTTGGATGTTCAGGCTTTAGCCAATCAGTTCGTGAGGTTGGATATTTCTGAGTCCAACTGTGTTCTAGCTTGCACAGTTGCTAGGTCTTCATTATTTGAGCGTATCAAGGATCGGCAGTATGATGACCATCACTTGCTAATCCTTAGGGACATAGTGTGGCACGGTGGTGCCAAGCAGGTTACAGTTGGAGATGATGGAGTTTTGAAGATGCAGGGTCAAGTTTATGTGCCTAATGTGGATGGACTTCGTGAGTTGATTCTAGAGGAGGGCCATAGTTCCCGATATTCTATTCATCCAGGCTACGCTAAGATGTATCAGAATTTGCAGTAGCATTATTGGTGGAGGAAGATGAAGAAGGATATTGTTGCATATGTAGCTCGATGTTTGAATTGTCAGCAGGTAAGGTACGAGCATCAAAGACCTGGTGGTTTGCTTCAAAGGATTGAGATTTCTGAGTGGAAGTGGGAGCGTATCACTATGGACTTCGTTGTTGGACTCCCACAGACTCTGAGGAAGTTCAATGCGGTGTGGGTTATTGTTGACAGGCTGACTAAGTCAACACATTTCATTCATGTGGCTGTCTCTTATTCTTCAGAGAGGTTAGTTGCGATCTATATCCGAAAGATTGTTCCTCTTCATGGTGTGCCCGTGTCTATTATTTCTAACCAAGGTACGCAGTTTACCTTGCATTTCTGGAGGGTAGTTCAGCGTGAGTTGGGTATACGGGTCGAGTTGAGCATAATATTTCATCCTCAGACGGATGGACAGACCGATTGTACTAGTCACATTTTGGAGGATATGCTCTGCGCCTGTGTTATTGACTTTGGAGGTTCTTGGGATCAGTTCTTGCCATTAGCGGAGTTTGCCTACAACAACAACTATCCGTCGAGCAGCCAGATGGCTCTCTATGAGGCATTATATGTTAGAAAGTGTCGATCGTCAGTTGGGTGGTTTGAGCTGGGGGAGGTTCGGTTGTTGGGTACGGATTTGGTACAGGATGCCTTGGACAAGGTTAAGATCATTCAGGCCAGGCTTCGTACAGCTCAGTCCAAGCATAAAAGTTATGGCGACCGTAAGGTTCATGATGTGGCATTCATAATCGGAGAGTGAGTGTTGCTTCGGGTGTCACCCATGAAGGGCGTGATGAGATTTGGGAAGAAGGGCAAGCTAAACCCTAGGTTCATCGAACCTTTTGAGATTCTTGATCGAGTGGGAGAGGTGGCTTATAGACTTGCGTTGCCGCCGAGTTTATCATCTGTTCATCCAGTATTTTATGTGTCCATGCTTCGGAAGTATCACGGTGTTCCATCCCACGTGTTAGACTTCAGCACTATCCAGTTAGACAAGGACTTGACCTATGAGGAGGAGCCGGTAGCTATTCTAGACCGGTAGGTTTGTCAGTTGAGATCGAAGAAGTTCCCTTCAGTTCGTGTGCAGTGGAGAGGTCTGCCTGTTGAGGCAGCAACCTGGGAGTTTGAGCCCGATATGCGGAGCTGGTATCCCTATCATTTCACCGATTCAGGAACTTTTCTATATCTATTCGAGGACGAACGATTGTTTTAAAGGTGGAGAATGTGATGACCCAAAGGTCATCATGTATTTCAGAATCCGAATCCGGGTTCCGTGGCCTTGAAAACCTCATTTTCTTTCTCCTCGATTTGCGTGCACGGTCCAGGCACGTTTCCGGAAGGAAAAATTTCACATTAGAATAACTGGGCTCCCTACTTTTTAATTTTATAGTTCATATTTCAATTTACAACCAACTAGCCCAAAAATAATATGCTAAGATTCAACATCCAACTCCAATAGGTTCTCAAAATTATTATTTAATTTTTAAAAAAGATTCCTCAAGCTTTTAAATTAATTTTTGAATCAGTAACTGTGACTCAAATACTAGTTCAACAAAACAAATTCATTTGGGTGGTGAAAGTTAGATTTTTAACAAGCTTAAATATGTTGGTTTAAATTCCAAATTTGATTTTGTGAGAAATTTAGAGTGGGTATTATTTAAACTTGTTAGATAAAATTTAATGGAGATTTGGATGGGTTTTGAACAATAATTGTAACTGAAAATCGTGGAAGAAGTTCATCTACAGACGCTTGTATAAAGGTGTATAAAAGTGTATAATAGTGTATAAGGTGTGTTCATACACTCATATACACTATTAAACAAGATTATACATAATTATACAAAAAACTGACTTCGCCTTTTTCCTTGAGTCTTTTCTGAAATTTAACTCAAATCTTGCTCAAATCAACTCCAAATCACTTCAGATTTAAATTTTGAACTCCTTTTGATATTTTCAATCAATTGGAACATCACCCAATCCAAACAACAAACAAATTCAAACAAACCCATTTTCGAAAGCAAAGCTTTGAATGGTCTTCAATGGTGGACTTCTACTCTTCAATTTTCTTACATTGCAAACATGTGACACAAGAGTGTTGATACCCAATTTTTTCCTGTATATTTTTAATATGCAAAATACTTTCAAAATAGCATAAATATGCATATATAAGTATGTCCCAAGGTTTTAATATTTTTCTCTTAATTTTAAGGATTTTTAAATCAATTTATTGCCTTATTTTAGCAAGAAAAACCCAATAATTGTTCCCAAAATTATCATTTTAGTGATTCATCTATTGGATTCTTATATTTGCATTAAATATAGCTAAAATAATGTTTGCATATTTTTTATAAATTTATTTAGTATTTTTAAAGCTAAATTGCACGTAATTGCGATATTAGCCTTTTTAAAGATTTAATGGTGTTTATATTTATAAAATTAACTTCAGTATTTTTAATTGGATAATTATGTATTATTAATCATTTTAGTTCTTTTAATTTATTTCTGAAAATCATTTTACTATTTTTTATAAAATAAATAAGGGAAAATAGTTATTTAAATGATAGCCCCATTTGTATTTCAATTTTGGCCAGATTTGAACCCCTAATTAAACCCAATCTCAAACCCAATTAACTAGCCCAAATCCTAAATCTACCCAACCCACAACCCGTTTGAAGAACCCGCCCGGATCCCCATTTAATCTAGGCCGTTGATCAAAATGATCAACGACCACCATTCACCCTTCCTAAATTAAACCAAACGACCCCCTCCCCGCCAAACCCCTCTCATTTCCCTCACTCAACCGACTTTTTCTCTATCTCTCTATCTCTGGTTCTCTCTAGAACCTTCCCCTTCCCCCTCCTCTTTGACGAGTCTCATCCATCTTCTCCGACCATCTCCTGACCTGAATCTATGGTGGTCTCACCACCTACCAGCCTTCCATGATGCATACATGCTCGTTTGCTGAGGTTTCATGGCCTGACCACGACGAAGCTTCGTCCAGGCCTCGTTGATTCAAGTTTTATGGCCATCTCCGGCCTTACTCCGGCAAGCTATGTCTGTTTCGAGCCTGGCTTCGATTCCTCCTTCTTTGATCCAAGCCTTTCTCACTGTTTGGGTTCCTCTGAAACCCTAGCATTTGAGGTTTTTCTGATCTTTTTAGATCTGTTCCAGATCCATGTTTTTCCCTAAGTTTTTAAACGATTTCTTATTTTTTATTTCAAAGCTATGTTTTCAAAACCCTTTATTTTTTTCCGACCTAGGGTTTCTGAGTTATTTAGAGGTTGCTCTGATTTTCTTTTTCTTTTGCGTGTTTTTTACTACGTTTCTTCTACTGTGTTCTCTGTGAGTTTCTTATTAAGTTTCTTCCACTGTGTTCTTAATTAGCTTCTTCTACCATGTTTCTTTATATGTTCCTCCTACTATATTTCTTATTAGCTTCTTCTACTATGTTTCTTTGAGCTCTTCTACTGTGATTCACATGTTACTCTTTTACTATGTTTCTCATGAGTTTCCGTTACTAAAAAAGCATGTCGAAGGCCCCCGTTCCCTTCTGAGATCTTTGAACTTGTTTTCGACTAGTATCTTCTTCTTGATTACTTGTCCTCTCATCTTGGCACTCGATTGATGGTAAAACCCTAGAATTTGGGGTTCATCCGAGTTTGAGAACATTGGTTATGTGATATGTTTGTTCTTCATCTTTAAAACCGTCTGATTTTTGAAACCCTAACTATTTCGAGTTTCTGAATTTGTTTCTCAACTGAGTCTCGAAATCTTTGTTTCAACCTCTGACTCTTTAAGCAATTCTAATTTTCCACTAAACTCTTCTAAGGTGTTTTACACTGGACTTTTTGTATGCTATTAGATGTTACTTCTCTTCTACATTGCTAACCTATGTGACTACCATGCTTCTGTAGTCTATTATCTACTGATTTTGCAATGGCACGTCATTTTCTTTCAGCTTAGCATGTTTGTATGCTCTTTATATGTGTTGAACCTCCCTCTAAAATGGCTTTCAAATTTGTGATTAGTTCAGACTTCCTTCTATATAGGTTTGATTGATTTCTTTCCTTGTTTTCTGATTTCCCTGTGACTCGACTTAAGTTACAGCTTTTCTGACTTTGTTCATTCATGGACCAGTGATTACAAAATCTCTGATCCTTGATTTACTAGATACTAATTGATTTTTCTTACCTTATTTAAGTAACTGTGTATTTCAGAATTCTGCCCTTAAGTAACTTCTTATGTATTTACCCCTAATTGCATGCTTTACACAAGATGTTTATTCGACTTCTTCCCTTAAATAGTTTTCCCGTTTGAATCTGAGTTCCTTAATTAAGGGAAATCTTGTATTGATTGATTTTTAATTGATACCCCAGTTCCTTAATTGTTTTCTTACCTTATTTCTGCTTATTTTTCACACTATAAATACACAACTCTTTCATTAGCACAAAAAAAAAATCCATCCCTCACTCATAGTTTTCTTCTGAAACTACACTTACACATAATAGTATTCTCTCTTATTTGCTTGCATCGTGGCCTGTTTACAAGACATACTGTTTTTCTCTATTTGTTTCTTTGAAACTAGTATGTTTTTATTTAAGCTTTAGCACCACGACAACGTGTTTATTTACTGCTTTTGTATCCATGCCTACTTACTGTTTCTGTATAGTTTAACACTTAAATTAGCATGCTGATTTCTTTCTGCCTGTTTCTATTATGAATCCCAAACCCCTGCCCCCTATGTGTTTGAGCTATGGCTTAAGGCATGGCAATATGCACATTATTGTCCATGAATTAAGCTTGATCCCTTGGGATCCTAGCCTCTAATAGTGTGTTCTAACAGGCTTATGGGTGTGCTAACATTCACCATTGCTGGGTATGTCCACAGCCTGCCCTTGGCTCTTTACAACCTCCTCGTTCCCCTGTACCCCTATGTGTACTTATTTGTAGTTGTTTCCCTTATTTTTTCCCTCTCTCAGAATTCTTTTCTGCACTTGCACTCCCTCTTAGTCTTTAAGTTCTGCCCCCCCTCTTGTGAGCCTCGCTTTGGGACCTTGAGTTCCCTCTGAACTTGGACACTTGAGGGTTGGCCCTTCCACACTGCACTTGTCCTAATATGATAATACATTTGGGTGTGAGCATTGCCCGGAGTCCTTTTGAGGATCTTAAGGAACTTTGACACACTCGGATGAGAGAAAGGCTTTGGATTTTGATCTTATGGAATTGGTTTACCTCATATTTCAGACATGAAGTCTGATCAGGCTCTCCTTTGGTTGTACTTTTATTTTTTTCTGATGTATTTTACTTTATTCTAGGTTGTAATAATTTTGTAATAAACATTTAGGGCTGGTTAGTGAAAGGGCGGGTAACTATGTATGCAAAGGGTAGATGCCATGCCTATAGGTATTTCTGAATTCTGCACTCTCACATAGATGCCTTGCCTATAGGGATTTCTGAATTCTACATAGATACCGCGTCTATAGGTTTTCGAATTCTGCACATTCAAATGCATATAGAAAGCATGTCTATAGGGAATTCTGAATGCCCATTTTTCATATAGAAATCATATTCATAGGTATGCTACTCTCGTCTAGAAATCATGCCTATAAGTCAATCTAAATTCTGCATATGCATATAGAAAAAATGCCTATAGGTCTTTCTAAATCCTGTATATCCATTTTCTCATATAAAAATCATGTTCATAGGTCTTAAACAAATTTCTGTACCTAGATACCATGCTCATAGGACTTAAACATTCAATTGCACTTGGGCATCATGTCTTAAACAGAATCCAGCATCTAGATATCATGTTCATAGGTTTAAAACGAGTCTTCTGCACTTTTATACTACTTCTTTAAGGTTTTAAAATTAGTAACGCCTAGAAAGCATGCCTATAGGAGTTTCTAATTGAATCTGATTCGCCTCACTTAATGTTAGATATAAAATCAGTAATAACGAGTATCATCAGTTTCAGAACCTATAACTTTCGTTAAAGTGCGCTTTCTCTGATTTCCCCTTTTTTACCAGCATGTACTTAGTTTATTTTTTAGACCTTATTATTACATAGCTTTCCTGAATTCAATAGATACCATGCATATAGGATACTTGTCCGACACTTAGGCAAGCCTTAAGATAAAAGTTATAAACTAAATCTGTGTTATTAACTACAACCAGCAGGCAGGCCTGACTCGGGCTTCTCATCTGAATTATGTAATAAATTAGTCTGCCTCAAACTTTAAGTTCTTTCTCAGACCATAAACAGTATGTGAAAGTCATGCTAATTATGTGCTTTGTTTGTTCGAGGGGGTATATCTGAGCCTTTTATTTGTTATGTGCTTTCCCCAACTTGCTATACATGTTTTTGTATGTCGCCTTAGAATTTTACCTTTGAAACTACAAATAAACCTAATATCCCTCCCTTTTAGGATTAGTAGTCCTAAATGCCTCTGGACAGATAGGATTGGGACGGGTAATAGCATGCAATAAGAAATCGAGACCATTTCGCGCTTTAATACCTCAACGGGGTGGGAAAGGGTAGATATGGATATGATGACCACACAATAACGTCTCCTGTAGCCCCTCACTGAGGAGTGATTACCGGATGTTATGTGGGGTGATCCATATTATTAATAAACCTAGGATCCCCTTTTTCCTTTTGTTTCTTTGTTTCTTTTAAAGATTTCAAACTATTTCTTTTAAGAAAATCAGCTTCCTTTTAATTCTTTCCAATTTTATTTGTAACCATTATGTGAAAATCCCCTCTTATTTGAAGTTTTATTTGCCTACATGTTATTTACACCTAAATTCATAATACTAGTCTGGCCGGGAACCACACTAGTGGATTCTGAGGGGTGCCTAACACCTTCCCCTTGGAGTAATTTCAAGCCCTTACCCAATCTCTGGTTACTCAAATCAAACCTTCTTGATGTCCTAATGCACCTTAATCATTAGGTGGCAACTCTTCAAATTCAAACCCAGTTCCCAAAGGGAATGAGTTGTCCTCCCAAATGTGATAAAGTCGATTTCGCGAGAAAAAGGGGGGGTAAGGGTTTTTACCATTTCAGACTATTATTGTGAATTTATGCTTCTTTATGCGCAATTGTCTGTTTATTTCTTTCAAGCATTCAATTTTTCTTTTCGATTGCAAAACTAACTTGTCTTTTTATTTCTTTCCCTTATTACTTTCCTTTACTGCTTTCCTTTACTACCAATATAAATTATGAAAAAAAAACTATTGTATTTACTGCTTTCCTAACGTGAAAATACATGACAACCTGCTTTAATTGTTGCATAATCATGCTCAACATCATATTCCACTCATGCCAAACAAAATACCATAGCAACACTTATAATGAGTGGTTGCGCTCTTCCGATATTATCACCCCTTTAAATTCGGAAAAGACGTATTTGCGGTAAAACCAGTCAATCAATGGTGTAGTCGACGGTTCCGTGCCTTTCCCCCTTGAGTTGTCCGCTCAAGGGTACTAGTCTAAAACCCCATAGAAACCTTACTCTATTTAACTGTGCATGTATCATGGTCAAACCTAGCCGAGTCAGTTATGTTGTCCACATAATGACTCTTTAAGATAGCCTTGTCCAAAGTCCACTGGGTTTCCCTAAAACCCAAACGGACACCATCACGTTCTGTGCATTTATTTGGAGAACTAAATATTTTTATGCCAATTATTGATATTTAATAGTCGAGTCTGTTAGGGGTAAGGGCCTAACCCTTTTGTCTTGCAGAAATATGAGGCACGAAGTCCCCAGATTTGGCGTGATCACCAACATCCACACAAAATTGCTAAGCTGGTGGGAGGATCTTCATTTTAGTGATCAGACTCTTGTCCGGAAATACCTAGGAAATCTACCTTCTCTTTTGGAAGTCCAACCTAACAACAAGATCATAAAAGCTGCTACTCTATTCTGGGATTGTGATAGGTTTGTGTTCCGCTTCGGGGACATTGAGATGACGCCCCTGCTAGAAAAAATAGAAGGATTAGCTGGTATACCATGGGAAACTCCGGGTTTGTTAATGCCGGAAAATCGCAAGGGTAGAGGTTTCCTCAAAATGATGGGTCTAAAGAAGAATCCAAACTTGACATGCTTGAAATAGTCGTATATTACCTTTGATTATTTGTACGAGAGGTACGGTCACAACAAATTTTATCGTACTTATCCTGACAAGTTCGCCCTCACATCATTGGGGCATATTCACCGAAGGGTCTTTGTCTTTATGTTTCCTGGGGATGATAGTGTTTCCAATGAAGAAAGCCAGGATCCATACCAAGCTAGCTATGGTAACCAAAACTCTAATAGAGGGAATTGGTGGGCAACCATTCAGGATTGTGCCCATGATTATTGCAGAGATATACCGAGCCTTGGAGAAGTGTCAACGAGGAGCCGAACGCTTCAAGGGCTGCAATTTGCTACTTTAGCTTTGGCTCATGGAGCATCTCCGAAGGGGTGAGTACCGACAGGAAATTCAACGAAGAGACTGGGACGATCATATTGCTTTCCATCATCCGAAATGAATAAACTACATGCCCAATATGTTCGCCCAGCCAGAAGACGCCAAGGGATGGTTAGAGCTGTTTGAATATCTAACTGAGGATCACGTACAATGGATGTTCGAGTAGTTCCCTACTGAGGAGTTCATCGTTCGATCCAGGGATGTACCATTTCTGATACTAATTGGTTTGAGAGGAACCTACCCTTATGTCCCTCTCCAAGTTATGAGACAGGCTGGTAGGAAGCAGGTTATACCAAGGGTAGACAAGATGAGTCACTTCCGGGATGACTTCCAAGCTGATGACAGTTCTTATAAGTGCCAAGCTCAGCATATGTGGCATTGCAAGATCATCATAGGAAGAGATACTATCGAACCAGACAGATACCATGCTGGTTGTGCTACATACTATTCAGGCTGGTTGGAATCTAATCACAATGGTTTGGGTCAGCTAGGACTTGCTAGGCGCCACAAGATCATAGATGAGAGGGTCGCGACACAGGTCAAATACAATCAACTGCGCAAGAGGATCCGGGAATGTGAAAGCGAGCACCGTGATATACAAGAAGCCAACCAAAAGCTAATCGAGGAATGGAAAGACATGGCTATCAGTGCCAACAAGCGACTGGGATACTTGGAGCGAGGCATATTGGAGCTAGAAAGGAAGTTCCTCAAAAGGATCGAGGATTGCCAAAATGCTGAGGGAAATGAGGGCGGACATCTAGCCAGAGCCTACCTATTGCTAGGACATTGCGAGCTGGGAAAGCTATTCGATGGAGCCAAAGATGCCGAGTCTGGAGAAGGTCCTTCCAGGACCAAATAGATAGGAGTTTTTCTTTTACTTGAAGAAATGTAATAAGGCCAACGACCACTAGTGATATTTTTATTTCCTGCTATTTATGGTCGATTTGGGATTCCTCTACTTTTTATCAATAAAATGAGGCATTTAGCATTCTAAGTTCTCCAAATCAACTTGTCGCTAGGCCTATCTTGGGCACAAAGAGGTTCCCAAATAGGACACGACTTACATTCTTGCACTATGTGTTTAAATATCGCAACATTTTCTTATAATCCTCACTGACTTGTTACCTTTTTGTTTATTTATTCCCCTCCCCAAAGGTTAGTTCGTGCACTCTAGCAACATCATCTTATTCAACGAGATCCAGGGGCCCTCCACCCACTCCTCCTCTTAGTCCTATCAGAATCAAGAACAAAGGGAAGATGAAAGATTCGAACAATGCCAGAAAGGAGAACTCAACTGAACGGGTCGAGGTCACTCATGGTACTCAAGTTTCCAAAGAAGGTGCATCCTAGCTTGAACAAAAGCTGCTGAAATTCCAAGAAGAACTTGATCAGGTTCGGAATCTGGCAAATCTGTCATTTTCCCTCACCACTCCCGACATTAATTTCCCAAATGCTCAGAACCCCACACCTCCACAAAATATCCCAAAGCCACGAAACCATCCCGCTCCTCACCACTACTGCAACACTTGCCACACCTCCAACAATACTCCACTGCTCATCCCAGAACCTTTGAACTCCACAAATGACCACTTTCACACCCATCATAACACCCCCATCTACGTGGAGACCGTGCCACACTCCACCCAACCCATCTTAAGTGCACCCGAGTCTGATGATAAAGACTTGCTCATCAGGAATCTGGCTGAAGAACTTAAGAAATTGACCAGCAGGGTTCAGGACGTCGAAGGAAGTAAGGGTATTGAAGTGTTGAACTACAAAGATCTTTGTATACAACCCGATGTCGAACATCCCGAGGGGTACAAACCTCCTAAGTTCGAGATGTTTGATAGTACAAGAGATCCAAGAGTCCATCTGAGAACGTACTGTGACAAGCTGGTTGGAGTAGGGAAAGACGAGAGAATCCGCATGAAGCTTTTCATGAGAAGCTTGAAAGGAGATGCTTTGTCTTGGTACATCAGCCAGGATCCAAAGAAATGGTCAAAATAGGTAAGCATGGCGTCCGACTTTATGGACAGGTTCAGGTTCAACGCAGAAAATGCACCAGATGTGTTCTACATCCAGAACCTAAAGAAGAAGCCCACGGAAACATTCCGAGAGTATGTCACTCACTGGAGATCAGAAGCTGCTAAGGTCATGCCTGATTTAGAGGAGGAACAAATGAACAAGTTTTTCGTCCGAGCTCAGGACCAACAATATTATGAAAGGCTGATGTTGATAGAAAGCCATAAATTTCCAACATCATCAAGTTGGGCGAAAGGATCGAAGAAGGCATCAAGAGTGGTATGGTTACAAACTTTGAAGCCTTTCAAGCTACCAATAAGGCCTTACAGTCTAGTGGTGCGTCCAAGAAAAGGGACATAAGTGCCGTAATGGTTGCACAGAGAATCAAATCCCTTATCAAATACCAAACCTATCCAATGCCTCAACTCACATATCAGCCTACTCTGAACTACCAGGCACCCTTACCCTCTTACCAAACTCCACCGCCCACTTATCAATCACCTCCACCTCCCACATATCAACCTACTTCACCCAGATATTCCCAACCCACACATGTTTACCAAGCCTGAAATGCTCAACCATCCCACTATCAATCACCTCCTACACGCCAAAACTTCCCTAGATCTCGACCAAATTTTGACCGCAGACCTCCTAAATAGTATATAGCCATTGCCGAACCCATTGACCAGTTGTACGAGAGGCTCAAAGCTGCTGGTTATGTCACCCCTATGCCTGCTATAACCCCCGAGAACCCTTCTCAGTGGGTTAATCCAAACAAATCCCGTGCATACCATTCCAGCATGAAAGGACACACCATCGACGAATGTCGCTCCCTAAAAGACAAGATCCAGGCTCTGATTGACAACAAAATTATTGTGGCAAAGGAACCTGCTCTAAATGTCCGCAATAACCCTATGCCAGATCATAAGAGTGGAGATATTCATATGATTGAAATAGAGGATGATTGGGACCCCAAGGGATCGATCGGTTTGATCACAGAAGGCGACGATCCAAAGGAGACAATAGTCACCCTTAATCCGATTGTAGTCCAGATTCAACCTTCTGGGGACACCGAGGTAAATATGTCCATGCCACTTGAGTTTGAAGCACCATCCTCTACAAAGACGCCAACGCCAATTGAGGTCGAATTTATGTCACCAACAAATGGACCTACACCATTCGAAGTTGCAGTTTTACCACCCAAGGAACATGCTCCGTTCTGGGTGAAGATAGCCACGCCGATCCCAGTAGCAATGTCAGCCGTGATGCCATTCCACACAAAGGCTATACCATGGGCCTATATAGTTGAGGCAAGGAAGAAAGGCAAGGTTAGGTTCGAGGAAACTGTTGCCGCACAGGGTATGACAAGAACTGGTAGGGTCTATACCCCGGAACACCTAGCTGAGTCAAGCAAGCAGGCCTCATCTCCCATCATTGAGACGGGTCCAGACGATCTTTGGAGAAAGATACAAGCCAAGTAATACTCGGTCATAGACCAACTAAACAAAACACCGGCTCAGATCTCAATACTTGCTTTGCTACAAAATTCTGAGGCACACAAGAATGCTCTGTTAAAGGTACTAAGTGAGGCATATGTACCAAGCAACATCACCGGAGGAGAGATAGCAAACATGGTAGGGCAGATATTGGAAAGTTAGAAGATCACTTTTCATGAAGATGAGCTGCCACCAGAAGGATTGAGTCATAACAAGGCGTTGCACATCACCGTGCAATGTGAAGATTATTTTGTCACTAGAGTCGTCATTGATGGAGGGTCCAGCCTTAACATTTGTCTGTTGGTAACTCTTAGGACATTGGGAAAGGGGCTGCATTAGATCAAGGACGGGGCCATCAACGTCAAAGCTTTCGACGGTTCCTAAAGGTCTACCATTGGCGAAATTAGCCTATGTTTGCAAATGGGGCCTACTTGGTTCAATATTGATTTTTAAGTAATAGATGTGCCATCATCTTACAATTTGTTGTTGGGACGACCGTGGATTCATGTTGCTGGGGCCGTAGCATAAACACTACATCAGGCAGTGAAATTTGAGTGGAACCACCAAGAGGTGATCATTCACGGCGACGTTAGCAATCCCATATAAATTCGCTAGACTATCCCAGCAATCGGAGGCAGAAGAAAGATAGGCGGGGAGACCTATCACCATATCGAGCGAGTCAACACCTCGACAAGGACAAATGGTGGGACAATAAAATTGAAAGCATATTGAACTGGAGCAGATACGAACCTGGCAAGGGACTTGGCAAGAACCTCCAAGGAATCACTAAGCCTATCAAACTAAAGAAACATGGCACCACCTTCGGTTTGGGATATGAGTACACTTGGGAGGAATTCAACAACTGGTCGTCGCGATGGCGCGGTCCTTACTATCCGCTGGAGCAGCCAATACCACATTTGAAGTAGACTTTCCAGCCAACCGATGTTATCTATGGGTCAGAAGAAGAGGAAGCACTTGTAGTAGTAAGGAATTTGTTCATGGAAGACAATGATATGGATTGTTGTGTTGTTTTCGAGGAGGAGGGGGAGGAAGGCCCTTCCATACAGGCAGTGAGTAGAGGAGCATGCCTCAATAACTGGACCATCAAAAACACCAGAGCCCGGAAAGCCTCAGGGTAGCAAGGCTGAACAAGCATCATGCACTATCTTCCATTTTTACTAGTTGACTTTCCTTTCGCATTTTAAAATTTCCCAATAAGATCTTCATTGTTCAAAACAATTATGGAATTTCTCAAAGCATTTCGGTTTTCCTTATAAATCTTACTCTTATTATTCTCTCTCATTACTTTGCTTATATAGCATTACTATCACTTATCTTGATGAACCAATGACTATGACATGCAACGAGACAACGCAACAAACGGAAACAGATTTAGAGAAAGATGAAATATCGGAAGAGATTGTTAAGGAAGTTGAGAATTTTGAGAACAGACCTAAGTCCAACCTGGACGAGAGCGAGACTGTTAACCTGGGAGATGTAGAGAACATCAAAGAAACGAGAATCAATGTCCACTTATCGCCATCAGAAAAGAAGGAATACACAGAATTTCTAATGGAATATGAAGACATATTCGCTTGGTCGTATGATGACATGACTGGTCTGAGTACATCTATTGTGGCACAAAAACTGCCAACTGATCCAACATGTCCGCCGGTAAAGCAAAAACTCAGAAAGTTCAAGCCTAATATGATCTTGAAAATCAAAGAAGAAGTCACTAAGCAGGTCAAAGCCAAGGTTCTCAAGGTAGTATAATATCCGACGTGGTTAGCTAACATCATGCCAGTACCAAAGAAGGATGGGATGGTCAGAGTCTGTGTCGACTACCGGGATCTCAACCAGTCCAGTCCAAAAGATGACTTCCCCTTGCTAAATATACACATCCGGATCGACAATTGCGCCAGCCATGAGTTACAGTCATTTGTATATTGTTTTGCGGGGTATCATCAGATCTGGATGGATGAAGAGGATGCTGAGAAAACGACTTTCATTACGCCGTTGGGGATGTACTATTACAAGATGATATTGTTTAGATTAAAAAATTCTGGGTCCACCTACATGAGGGCCATGACCACCATTTTCCAAGATATGATACACAAGGAGATCGAAGTATATGTAGACGATATTATCATCAAGTCCAAGAAAGTCACTGATCACATGGAAGATTTGAGGAAGTTCTTCAATAGACTGAGAAAATACAACCTAAAACTGAATCTTGCAAAATGTGTATTTGGGGTTCCTGCCGGAAAACTACTTGGGTTCATTGTAAGTCGCCGAGGAATAGAACTGGATCCTTGGCTGAAAGATCACCACCTTATTTACATTTGCATTGGCTGAAAGATCTCCACCTCTACATTTGCATGGCTGAAAGATCTCCACCTCTACATTTGCATGGCTGAAAGATCTCCACCTTATTTACATTTGCATTGGCTGAAAGATCGCCACCTCTACATTTGTATGGCTGAAAGATCGCCATCTAATTTACATTTGCATTGGCTGAAAGATGGCCACCTTGTTTACATTTGCATGGCTGAAAGATCGCCACCTTATTTACGTTTGCATTGGCTGAAAGATCGCCATCTTATTTAAATTTTCATTGGCTGAAAGATCGCCACCTCTATATTTGTATGGCTGAAAGATCGCCACCTCATTTACATTTGCATTGGCTGAAAGATCGCCACCTTATTTACATTTGTATTGGATGAAAGATCGCCATCTTATTTACGTTTGCATGGCTGAAAGATCGCCACCTCTACATTTGCATCTCATAGGCTGAAAGATTACCACCTGTTGCATTTCATGGGCTGAAAGATCGCCAAATTGTCTAAAGGCGTCATTATTCGGAAGCACCATTTTCATAGCCCGAGAACACCATGCCTTTTTAATCTCTTGCATATCATTATCCCTCCTCCTTTTCCTTTTTAATCTCTTGCATATCATTATTCTAAGGCATCATGGTTTTGAGGCATCATTCTCATTGCCTGAGAGTATCATTTGATGGCCTGCGAATCATTTATTATACGCTTCATGGCCCAGGACACCATGGTCTGTGGACATCATCCTAACCGTCCGAGGACAAACATTCATTGTCCGACGGGAATTTGCATCATATTTAATTTTACGCACAATATATGCTTGTATTGTTTATTTGCAGGTAAACTGGCGAGCAACGACCATCTCAGCAGGAGCGATCCCGCTCAAATTCCCGCATCCCTATCAGATTTCAGTCATCCACCCCAACCTGAATATTGCGTCCGTTCTTGAAAGTCTCTATCAGGCCTACTCCGCCGACGGATAATGAACTACGTATGACCTGATTCAAGTAAAACCAGGGATATGTAGGCAGCTCAAAAACCATAGTACGGCCTAAGTCTCATCGAACCCTTTCGTTCAGTCAAAATTGGCAATCATATCTTTACCCGACAACTCTTTCATTCTTCCCGGGTAAAGAGGGCAGCTGTTGATACCCAATTTTTCCCTGTATATTTTTAATATGCAAAATACTTTCAAAATAGCATGAATATGTATATATAAGTATGTCCCAAGGTTTTAATATTTTCTCTTAATTTTAAGAATTTTTAAATCAATTTATTACCTTATTTTAGCAAGAAAAACTCAATAATTGTTCCCAAAATTATATTTTGATGATTCATCTATTGGATTCCTATATTTGCATCAAATATAGCTAACATAATTTTTGCATATTTTTTATAAATTTATTTAGTATTTTTAAAGCTAAATTGCATGTAATTGCGATATTAGCCTTTTTAAGATTTAATGGTGTTTATATTTATAAATTAACTTCAGTATTTTTAATTGAATAATTATGTATTATTAATTATTTTAGTGTTTTTAATTTATTTCTGGAAATCATTTTACTATTTTTTATAAAATAAATAAGGGAAAAATGGTTATTTAAATGATAGCCCCATTTGTATTTCAATTTTGGCCAGATTTGAACCCCTAATTAAACCCAATCTCAAACCCAATTACCCAGCCCAAATCCTAAATCTACCTGACCCACAACCCGTTTGAATAACCCACCCGGATCCCCATTTAATCCAGGCCGTTGATCAAAATAATCAACGACCACCATTTACCCTTCCTAAATTAGACCAAACGACCCCCCTCCCCGCCAAATCCCTCTCATTTCCCTCACTAAACCGACTCTCTCTCTATATCTCTATCTATTGTTCTCTCTAGAACCTTCCTCTTCCCCCTCCTCTCCGATGAGTCTCATCCATCTTCTCCGGCCATCTCCTGGCTTGAATCTATGGTGGTCTCACCACCTACCAGCCTTCCATGGTGCATACACGCTCGTTTGCTGAGGTTTCATGGACTGACCATGAAGAAGCTTCGTCTAGGCCTCGTTGATTCAAGTTTTATGGCCATCTTCGGCCTTGCTCCGACAAGCTATGTCTGTTTCGAGCATGGCTTCGATTCCTCCTGCTTTGATCCAGGCCTTTCTCACCGTTTGGGTTCCTCTAAAACCCTAGGTTTTGAGGTTTTTCTGATCTCTTTAGATCTGTTCCAAATCCATGTTTTCCCTAAGTTTTTAAACGATTTCTTGATATTTCTTTCAAAGCTATGTTTTCAAAACCCTTTATTTTTTTCCGACCTAGGGTTTCTGAGTTATTTAGAGGCTTCTCTGATTTTCTTTTTCTTTTGCGTGTTTTTTACTACGTTTTTTCTACTGTGTTATCTGTGAGTTTCTTATTAAGTTTCTTCCATTGTGTTCTTAATTAGTTTCCTCTACCATGTTTCTTTATATGTTTCTCCTACTATGTTTCTTATTAGCTTCTTCTACTATGTTTCTTTGAGCTCTTCTACTGTGATTCGCATGTTACTCTTTTACTATGTTTCTCATGAGTTTTTGTTACTGAAAAAGCATGTCGAAGGCCCCAATTCCCTTCTGAGGTCTTTGAACTTGTTTTCGACTGGTATCTTCTTCTTGATTACTTGTCCTCTCATCTCAGCACTCGATTGATGGTAAAACCCTAGAATTTGGGGTTCATCCGAGTTTGAGAACATTGGCTATGTGATATGTTTGTTCTTCATCTTTAAAACTGTCTGATTTTAGAAACTCTAACTATTTCGAGTTTCTGAATTTGTTTCTCAACTGAGTCTCGAAATCTTTGTTTCAACCTCTGACTCTTTAAGCAATTTTGATTTTCCACTAAACTCTTCTAAGGTCTTTTACACTGGACCTTTTCTATGCTATTAGATGCTACTTCTCTTCTACATTGCTTACCTATATGACTACCATGCTCATGTAGTCTATTATCTACTGATTTTGCAATAACACGTCATTTTCTTTCAGCTTAGCATGTTTGTATGCTCTTTATATGTGTTGAACTTCCCTCTAAAATGGCTTTCAAATTTGTGATTAGTTTAGACTTCCTTCTGTATAGGTTTGATTGATTTCTTTCCTTGTTTGCTGATTTCCCTATGACTCGACTTAAGTTAAAACTTTTCTCAGCTTTTCTGACTTGGTTCATTCATGGACCAGTGATTACAAAATCTCTGATCCTTGATTTACTGGCTACTAATTGATTTTTCTTACCTTATTTATGTAACTGTGTATTTTAAAATTCTGCTCTTAAGTAACTTCTTATGTATTTACCCCTAATTGCACGATTTGCACAAGATGTTTATTTGATTTCTTCCCTTAAATAGTTTTCCCGTTTGAATCTTAGTTCCTTAATTAAGGAAAATCTTGTATTGATTGATTTTTAATTGATACCCCAGTCTCTTAATTATTTTCTTACCTTATTTCTGCCTATTTTTAATACTATAAATACACCACTCTTTCATTAGCACAAAAAAAAAATCCATCCCTCACTCTTAGTTTTCTTCTGAAACTACATTTACACATAATAGTATTCTCTCTTATTTGCTTGCATCATGGCCTGTTTACAAGACCTGCTGCTTTTCTCTATTTGTTTCTTTGAAACTAGTATGTTCTGATATAAGCTTTAGCACCACGACAATGTGTTTATTTACTGCTTTTGTATCCATACCTACTTACTATTTCTGTATAGTTCAACGCTTAAATTAGCATGCTGATTTCTTTTTGCCTGTTTCTATTATGAATCCTAAACCCTTGCCCTCCTATGTGTTTGAGCTATGGCTTAAGGCATGTCAATATACAAATTATTGTCCATGAATTAAGCTTGATCCCTTGGGATCCTAGCCTCTAATAGTGTGTTCTAATAGGCTTATTGGTGTGCTAGTATTCACTATTGTTGGGTATGCCCATAGCCTTCCCTTGGCTCTTTACAACCTCCCCGTTCCCATTTACCCCTATGTGTACTTATTTGTAGTTGTTTCCCTTCCCCTTTCCCTCTCTCAGAATTCTTTTCTGCACTTGCACTCCCTCTTAGTCTTTAAGTTCTGCCCCCTTCTTGTGAGCCTTGCCTTGGGACCTTGAGTTCCCTCTGAACTTGGACACTTGAGGGCTAGCCCTTCCACGCTACACTTGTCCTAATCTGATAATACATTTGGGTGTGAGCATTGCCCGGAGCCCTTTTGAGGCTCTTAGGGAACTTTGACACACTCGAATGGGAGAAAGGTTTTGGATCTTGATCTATGGGGTTGGTTTACCTCATATTTCAGACATGAAGTTTGAATCAGGATCTCCTGTGGTTGTACTTTTATTTTTTTTTTGATGTATTTTACTTTATTCTAGGCTGTAATAATTTTGTAATAAATATTTGGGGCTGGTTAGTGAAAGGGCGGGTAACTATGTATGCAAAGGATAGATGTCATGCCTATAGGTATTTCTGAATTCTGCACTCTCACATAGATTCCATGCCTATAGGTATTTCTGAATTCTGCACTCTCACATAGATGTCATGCCTATAGGGATTTCTGAATTCTGTATAGATACCACGTCTATAGGTTTTCGAATTCTACACATTTCAAATGGATATATAAAGCATGTCTATAGGGAATTCTGAATGTCCATTTTTCATATATAAATCATGATCATAGGTCTGCTACTCTCGTCTAGAAATCATGCCTATAAGTCAATCTAAATTCTGCATATGCATATAGAAAATATGTCTATAGGTCTTTCTGAATCCTGTATATCCATTTTCTCATATATAAATCATGTTCATCGGTCTTAAAAAAATTTCTGCTCCTAGATACTATGCTCATAGGACTTGAACATTCAATTGCACTTGGGCATCATGTCTTAAATAGAATTCAGCATCTAGATATCATGTTTATAGGTTTAAAACGAGTCTTCTACATTTTTATACTACGTCTTCAAGGTTTTAAAATCAGTAACGCCTAGAAAGCATTCCTATAGGAGTTTCTAATTCCAAAACTCCATAAAACATCATCACAAGAGGCCAACACGAAACAGCCCACAAACAATCCACTACAAGTCAAATAACTCGAACTCATGGCTTCCGATCACCGTCCCGTGAGTTTGAACTATTAGGAAACAAGATTATCAACCTTCCTTGATATTTAAACACTTAAATACAGATATTAGATGTTTCTTAACTTTGAAGTACCTTCCAAAATTCTAACTACAAAGAAAAAAGAGAGGCGGTATAATAATACTTACTTCGTAGGGATCACTCTAGTGTTATCGCTTCTTGATTTTGTACCCGGGATGATAATCCTCTTTGAAACACTTGAAGAGAGCTTAAGTTAAGTTTAGGGGTGTTCTATGGTTGTGTTTAATGGATAAATGAAGAGAAAAAACGAGATAGGGACTATATACCAACTTTTGAAAAGTCAAGGAGGTGCTAGGTTGGCACCCTCTCATTGGCCCATCTTCAGACGCTTATATCTTTTTATCCGGATGTCGTATGAATGAACAGTTAAGAGCGTTGGAAACTAAATTCATAGACCTTAAATTTGGTATGTAATATGTCCCAAAAAGACCTCATATAACACATGAAATGTATTGCTCAAAAAGCTTTAGTGACATACCTACTTGTCACCTATGCAGTTTGCGCAGTCTCGCAAAATTGCAAATATATCTCTACTCCTATGTCGTATTGATGAATGGTTTAATGGGTTATAAAATAGACTCATAGATAGTCAATTTGGTAGGTATATCATACCCTAATTTCAAGTGTAATCGGAGAAAAGTTCAGCTACATTTGACCTCAGTTATAACATATTTATGAATGTAACTTGTGATGACCTTTTTCAACTTTTGTTGCCCAACTCGGTTGACTTCAAATAATAACACAAGTCTGTCATACAACTAAAATAACTTGTAACATAATATCCTTATAATTTCAAACACCCTATTCTCACCCCAAAAGTATATGTTATAATATTCCCAACTTGTCGACTTTCGACGAAACTTATTTTCTTCAATTCTTTTAGCTTCTAAACCTTCAAACCCTCTTGGTACTGCGTATTCATGATCTTAAATATTTGTAACCCACAAGGTAACATGATTAACTTAATTTATGTACTTTCAAAGATGATCTCATTTATGAGCTTACATTAATTGACTTAAGACGTACTCTTACGTACAGAAATATGGGGTGTAACAATGGCCTACTTCAGCAGATGACTATACCTCAGTGGAAAAGGGAGCGCATTACTATGGAATTCATATTTGCATTGCGCGGACCTTGTGGAAGTTTGATGCAGTTTGGGTCATTGTCGATAGGTTGACCAAGTTGGCACACTTTATTTTGGTTGTGACCACGTATTCTTCAGAGAGGTTGGCCCAGGTTTATATTCAGGAGATTGTTCGATTGCATGGTATACCAGCTTCCATCATATCAGGTAGAGGCCCTCAGTTTACTTTGCATTTCTAGAGAGTAGCATAGAGTGAGTTGGGGACCTGTGTGGAGCTCAGGACAGCCTTTCACCTATAGACCGACAGACAGTTAGAGCGGATAGTCCAGATCTTCGAGGATATGCTCAGAGCATGTGCGAATGACTTTGAAGGGCAGTGGGACCGATTCTTACCTTTTGATGAGTTTGCATACAACAACAGTTATCAGTCCAGCATCGAGATGGCTCCATTTGAGGCTTTATGTCGCGCCCCCTTTTTTCCCTTTTGACGGGGAAGTTCGGGTTTCGACATTCCATGGGGTGTAATGACTCATTTACATTAGGGAATTGGGTATTTGGAGAGTCGCTACCTAACGGATTATGGTGCGTTAGGGCACCTAGAGTGATTAACTCTTGGGTTGGTCTGCATTACCAGAGATTAGGGTAAGGGCTCGAAGTAACCTTGAGGGAAAGGTGTTAGGCACCCCTATTGGTCCACAACGGTGGGTCCCGGCCAAACTTATATTCACAAATTAGTCCAATACAAGTAATAATTGAATCAAATAGGTTGCAAGTAAAGCACGTTGGATAACTCAAATATTAAGATAAAGATTTGGACAAGTTGTAAAACAAAAATTAAAAGGGAATTTTGGTAAATGAGGGGTCCTAGGTTGGTTATCCTATAGGATCACCCCGCACAATGTCCGGTAAATACTCCTCAATGAGGGGCTACACGTGACATTAGCGCGTAGTTATCATATCTCATATCTACCCTTCCCATCCCCTTAGTGGTCATGCAAAGCGAGTGTTTGGTCAACGATTTCTATTGTGTGCTGCTACCTGTCCCTTCTTAATGGTCCTGGAGAGATTTAGGACCTCTACCGATAGGTGGTTCTAGACGGATCTCCTAAGGTTTTAAAAGGTGAAAACTCTAAGACGACAATCAAAACACTTAGGATTTTTAGCACATAAAAGGGAGCAATTAGAGGCTCAAAGTTTTCTCTTCAAACAAGCACATAAACAGAATGACTCAAGTATAATTAAAGGGCTTTTACTAGACAGTATCTTAAGGCAGGATATCTAGGTGAATATGTAGAAAAAAACAACTTATTTTTTTAGAAACTCAAGAGTAGTGACCCTAGCAATTGCCTATTGATTTTTAAAACCTGTTAGGATCAGAAAAACATTAAGCAATAGAAACAATTTTCAAAAATACAGTTTTGAAAATGCCCTAAAGGCTTGCCTATATGCGGAGTACTGACTAGCACATTTGTATAGTGAAACAAGCAGGTTTTGAAACGAATTTTCTGTAATACTTAGGCATGATATCTAATGAGATTGAGGTAGTTTTAAAGAACTTGTGTCAGAAAATATAAACTACTTAGTTAAACCCAATTCAGAAGTGAACTAAACGTAGACTAAGTTGAATTACTTAGACTAATTTATATTGACAGGCAGAATTTCGAATATAATTCCCTACAGGTATGATATCTAACCTTGTTAATCTAGTTTTAAGACGTGCAGACATGAAAACATACATAAACATTTGCCATAATAGAATCTAGATAAGGTCCTATAGGCATGACATCTATTAGTTAAGCCGATTTTATTGAAGGCATACATGAAGACTCATCATAACAGAATCTTGATTGAGTCCTATAGGCATGACATCTATTAGTTAATCTGATTGTAAGACATTGAAGGCATGATTATTTGCAACCTATAAGCATGGTTTCTAAAATGTAAAGCCCTATCAGCATGATTTCTACTTGATAAAGCAATCAAATTAAATGTAAAGTCCTATGAACATGATTTCTACCCGTATTACCCCATAAAACATGTATTTACCCATCTCTTTTCACTAAATACCCCAATATTTGTTTACAAGTTATTACAGACCAATGAATGAATTACATAATTAAATAAGAAAATAAGAAGCTAGTCTATAGGGAGCCTTCAATTAGGCCCAGATTCCTAAAGCCTCCAATGGCCTCAAATGCCTCAATTCTCATAGACAATGACATAGTCTAGGTTCATCAAAGTTCCTTAAGGATCTCAAGGATCCCGGGCAGTGCTTACACCTAGACTTGGTAACCAAATATTGAACAAGTGTAGTGTGGAAGGGCCAGCTTCAGTATGCCAGAGTTTAGAGGGTTTTCAAGAGAATCAAAGTAAAATCAGTAGTCACAAACAGGGGTCAAGGGGTTTGGGATACACAGAACACTTGATTGCAAGCACATAATCAAGCAAAGGTCTAGGAATTGGTATAGACATGCTTAGAAACAGCTGACCAGGCATAGTCACAAATCCAGACACAATGAACAAGATCTCTTACAGGGGTGATAGGGATTTGGGGAGTTCATGGAACATATGATGATAAACACATAACAAGTAAGTGACAATTGGTATAGACATGCTTATAAACACATAGAGGGGTAATATACTGATATTAAGGGAGGGGAGTACATAGTAATGTAAACATCAACTACAAGTTTCACAACAAAACCATAAATAGAAGCAAACTAGAAATAGGATGAACTGAAACAATAAGAGAACCATGTTGTTGTTGGAACTTTAAATTGAAACTAGATCATACCAGTAAAGAGGGCAGTAAGCAAAGTGAAAGAACAGGAGAACACAATGGTTTGTCTTGGCTTGCAGCCGGCTAACTTAGAGCAGTAGCAAGTAGCACAAAAGGGAGCAGAAAGTTTTAAGTGTAAGAGATAGTTTTGAACCAAGAGTGTTCGTGTGTTGCTAATGAAAGGCTAAGGTATTTATAGTTTGAAAAAAGGTAGTAAATAAGGTGAAAATCAGAGTCCATTAGTAATTATAGAACTTAGCATCAGTCAGTCAGAAAATCAAGGCGAGTACTCTCTTTAATTGAGGAGTTAACTTCAAACGGTCATAGACATATGACAAGTAAGGAAAGAAATCGTATAAGGCTGAACATGACAAACAAGGAATTATTTTCTACATAGTACAAGTACACAACAGGTAATAGAGGCTAGGTTCAACACATTTCAACCAAGGATAGTCTTAAGAAATCAATTAATAGCATGATTTACCATAGAATAAGGTCAGAGAACATTCTACAAGGTAAATATTTGTAGAGATATCATGCGGAATCAGTGAAAAATCAATCATAAAGATTCAAAGATTCAAAAAGAGAAGATAGTACTGATTTAGCACCTCTTTATATGAACAAACACATGGTAAGGAAAATGATAACCCTAAGAGGTCGAGTAGGGCAAGAATTATATATAACATTATGGATTAATGTAATGTATAGTCCGAATTAGTAGGCTAAGCATGATTCAGGTAGGAGAAGTGAGGAATCAAAAACATTGGTGGAAAAAATAGGGCAAAATCACACAATAGGCAAGCATAACCACAGTCAGGAACCCTAACAAGCAAACATAGGGCAAAAAATCACAAAATCATAGAGTTTAACTGAAAAGAAAAACCCAGAAACCCAGGATTGGGACTAAGAAATTAGGGCTTTCAACATAAGCGAGTTGAAAGAGGAATAAAATCATAGAATCAGTCGAAATATGCAAGAGATAGAATTTTTAAACATAAAGAATCGGTTTAACAAAGTGTAGAAGAAGTTTTGAAAACCCTAGTTTGAGAAGAAGGTAAAAAATACTTGAAATCAATGATTTTTTGTAAAGAGATTCAAGAACAGTGTAAAACCTCAAAAGAACAGACTCAAAATTGTTTAAAAATCGAACAGATCTAGGAGTTGTAAACAAAAATTAGGTTTTCAGAAAAACCCAAATAGAGATGGAAGAACCTGTTTAGAAACCCACAGATCGTAACTACTACAGTGTGATTTTGCTCGAAATCACACCGGAGTATCCATGAACAGCCAGATAGCAAGCCCTAGACACAAGCCGATGCGGCCCAGGGCCCTTGAAGGCCTCAGAGAAGATGATCATGGAAATAGAGGAGCCATTTGAGGCTTAGGGGTTAAAGGTTGGTCACCAGAGAAGACCGGAGAGGGAGACGGTGGTTGAAGAGGAGCTAGGGTTAGGTTGAGAGAAGAGAGGAGAGAATACAGAGGTGGCGGGGGTTTGGAAATGAGGCTAGGGTTAGGGGTCGTTTGAATTAAAAAAGGAAAAGAGTCATATGGAAGATCAACGACTGTGATCTAATGAATTTTGGGTCAGGTAATTGTGTATAGGGTCTGGGTCGGGTATTTTAATAGGAAATTTAGGCTGTAATTGAAATCCAAATCTGACTATATTTTAAATAGCCAATTTTTCCTATATTAATTTATAATAAATAATAAACAATTTTTGGAAAATAATTTTATGCACCAAAATGATTTAAAATATATATTCCTCATTTAAAAAATATAGGAGACCAATTTTACGCATATAAAATGTAATTATACATTAATGGGCTAATATTGCAATTATATGCAATTTAATTTTTAAAAATACCAAATGCAATTATAAAAATGCATAAAAAAAAATTAACCATATTTTGGAATAAATATATAAAATAAATGACTAAATTACAATAACAATAATTTGGGGATAATTATTGGGGATTTTATGAGTAAAATGGAAGTAAATAAATTAATTTAAAACCTTTAAAAATTATAGAAAATTTATAAAAACCTTGTGCATGCTTATATATATATGGTATTTTGAAGGTATTTATGCATATTTAAAATATATAGGGAAAAATTGGATATCAACAGCTGCCCCTCTTTACCCGGGAAGGATGAAAGAGTTTTCAGGTAAAGAAATGATAGTCAATTTCGATCGGATGATATGCTTTGAAAGACAGAGGCCGAACTCCGGTCTCGGAGTTGCCTATATGTCCCTGGTTTTACAGGAATCAGGCCATGTGTAGTTCTGGATTCATCTGCGGAATATGCCGATTAAATTATTACAAGAATGGACACGCGATCCCGAAGCGACTATGGTGAGTGGTTGAAGCTCGAGACGGTTGAAGGAACTGGAGCGAGATTGCTCCTGCTAGGATAGAAGTTGCTTACTGGTTACCTGCAGATAAAAGATACTACAAATATGTATTTGCGATAATTTAAACATGATGTAAATTCCCTTGGGACCATGAGGGTTTGTCTTCGGAAGGTTAAAGATGACGTCCTTAGACAATGACGTCCTGTGTCATGAACTTTAGAGAGGGATTCGAAGGCTATGAAATGATGTTCTCGGGCCGAAGATGGTGCCTCCGAACCATGACGCCTTTGAATAATGATATGCAAAATTGAGGGATCCTCAGGCCATGGCATGGTGTCTTCCGGCTATGAGGATGATGCCTTTTAGACTATGACGCCTTTGGATAGATTGGTGATATTTCAGCCCATGATATGCAATAATATGATGTTATCAAGAAAATGCTTAGTCTTGTGAAATGGAGTGCAGAGCTTAGCCCGATTGAGAAGAAAATAGATAGTATTAGCAATAGAGCAATATTTGTGCAAAGAGAGACAATGCTTAGTCCCATGTGAATGTGGAGGCAAGGATTAGCCTCATGGAGTCAAGGATTAGACTCATGCAAATAGGGAGGCAGGGATTAGCCTCATGCAAGTATGGAGGCAAAGATTAGCCTCATGCAGATATGGAGGCAAGGATTAGCCTCATGCAAATATGGAATCAAGGATTAGACTCATGCAAATATGGAGGCAAGGATTAGCCTCATGCAAGTATGGAGGCAAGTATTAGCCTCATGCAAATAGGGAGGCAGGTATTAGCCTCATGCAAATAGGGAGGCAGGGATTAGCCTCATGCAAGTAGAGAGGCAAGAATTAGCCTCACGCAAGTATGGAGGCAGGGATTAGCCTCATGCAAATGAGGAGGTAGGGATTAGCCTCATACAAATAGGGAGGCAGGGATTAGCCTCATGCAAGTATGGAGGCAGGGATTAGCCTCATGCAAATGTGGAGTCAGGGACTAGACTCATGCAAACGTGGAGTCAAGGATTAGACTCATGCAAATATGGAGGCAAGGATTGGCCTCATGCAAATAGGGAGGCAGGGATTAGCCTCATGCAAGTATGGAGCCAAGGATTAGCCTCATGCAAATAGGGAGTCAGGGATTAGACTCGTGCGAATATGGAGGCAGGGATTAGCCTCATGCAAATATGGAGGCAAGGATTAGCCTCATGCAAATAGGGAGCCAGGGATTAGACTTATGCAAGTATGTAGTCAAGGATTAGCCTCACGCAAATGTGGAGTCAGGGACTAGACTCATGCAAATGTGGAGTCAAGGATTAGCCTCATGCAAATATGGAGGCAAGGATTAGCCTCATGTAAATAGGGAGTCAGGGATTAGACTCGTGCGAATATGGAGGCAGGGATTAGCCTCATGCAAGTATGGAGGAAAGGATTAACCTCATTCAAATAGGGAGTCAGGGATTAGACTCGTGCAAGTATGGAGTCAGGGATTAGTCCCATGCAAAGAGAAAATAGTAGGTAAGAGTAGTATATTTCTTAGATGGAGATGTATTCGATGTTTTATGGTCTGATAGATAGTGAATTGTCTTTGTGTACACATATTTTGCGAATGCTATCGTTACATCAAACGTGCCTGCATTCAAAGAAAAATTGTAATGTTTATGAGGGGAGGTTGGTTCGTGCTTCGTCTGCCGGTCTTGCTCTGCTTCATTCTAAAAGCCCCTTCGAGTTCCCCTGGGTGAAACCTGACTATTTATGGAAATAGAGTTTTTGAAAATATGTAATATTTGAAAAATAGAGTTGTTTTTAGAAATGACATGTCAAGTAATTTTGATGAACTAGTGACTGTAACACGCCTTAAAGGCATTGTAGCTCTCTTAGGGAATTTTGAGGGTCCTTCTAAAAATTCTGCCGCAGTTTGCCTGATTACTGACTTCCTGGCATGTGATGGAGTTGGCTGGACTTGCTCCGAAATTTTGAGGACCCTCCTCAAAATTCTGCCCCAGTTTCTGATTTTAGGGGAAAATAAAAATTTTATTATGATATGACCGAACCCATAAGGTTGCATATGTATCCCCTCTTAAATGGGAATTAGGTCAAGTGTAGTTCAATTACATCAGAAGAGAAAATGTAAAGTATCTAAGCATAGTATCTCTTGACTACGTCTGAATTGATCACCTTTGGCCAGACTTCCCCGTCCATTTCTGCAAGTATGAGTTCTCCTCCTATTAGTACTCTGTGAACCGTGTACGGACCTTTCCAGTTAGGAGAGAATTTCCCTTTGGCTTCATCTTGATGTGGGAAGATCTTTTTCAGCTCCAACTAACCTGGTGCAAATTGTCTTGGTTTGACCTTTTTATTGAAAGCTTTGGACATTCTGTTATGGTAAAGCTGACCGTGACATACTGCGTTAATCCTTTTTCCATCTATGAGGGCCAATTGTTCATAGCGGCTCCTTATCCATTCTACATCACTGAGTTCAACTTCATGTATGACTCTTAAAGAAGGAATCTCTACCTCGGATGGGATGACAGTCTCGGTACCATAAACCAGCATGTAGGGAGTTGCCCCGGTTGATGTGTGAGCTGTGGTACGGTATCCGAATAAAGAAAAAGGTAGCTTCTCATGCCATTGTTTGTGGTTCTCTACCATCTTCCTTAGTATCTTCTTAATGTTTTTGTTGGCGGCTTTTACGACTCCATTCATCTGAGGTCTATAGGCTGTGGAATTCTTGTACTTGATTTTGAAAGTTCCACATATAGCTTTCATTAGATCACTGTTCAGATTGGAGGCATTGTCAGTAATAATGAACTCAGGAACTCCGAATCGACAGACAATACGATTCTTGAAAAAATTTGCGATGACTTTCTTGGTTATAGCTTTGTACGATGCGGCTTCTACCCATTTTGTGAAGTAATCAATGGCTACTAGAATAAACCTGTGTCCGTTCGAAGCAGTGGGCTCAATCGGACCAATAGCATCCATTCCCCAGGCGGCGAATGGCCAGGGTGAGCTTGTTGTATTGAGCTCATTTGGTGGCACTTTTATCATTTCAGCATGCACTTTACATTGAAAGCATTTACGGACATGCTAAATGCAATCTGTCTCCATGGTCATCCAAAAGTAACGTGCCCTGTGTATCTTCTTAGCCAAGATGAAACCATTCATGTATGGACCACAGGTCCCAGCATGCACATCCTCTAGTAGCTTAGAGGCTTCCTTTACGTCGAAACATCTCAGTAAACCCAAATTAGGAGTTCTTCTGTACAAGTTTCCTCCACTGTGGAAGAAGTGATTTGACAACCTCCAGAGCGTGCGTTTCTGAGTGTGATTTGCATGCTCCGGGTATTCTCCTTTTGATAAGTACTCTTTGATGTCATTGAACCAAGGCTTTCCATCTGCTTCTTCCTCGACATGAGCACAATACTCCGGCTGATTATGGATCCTCACCGGGATGAGATCAATGTAGTTCTTATCCGGATGTTGTATCATGGATGACAAAGTGGCTAATGCATTGGCAAACTCATTCTGAATTTTGGGCACATGTCGGAATTCTATCTTTGTGAACCTCTTTTTTAATTCCTGCACATGGTGCAAATATGGCAATATCTTGGAATTGTTGGTGGCCTACTCTCCTTGTACCTGGTGCACAAGCAAATCTGAGTCACCGATTACCAGTAACTCCTGAACGTTCATGTTGACTGCCATGTTGAGCCCTAGAATACAGGCTTCATACTCTGCCAAGTTGTTGGTGCAGGGAAATCTGAGTTTAGCAGATACCAGATAATGTTGATCCGTTTCTGATACCAAAACTGCTCCAATGTCTACTCCTTTGAACTTTGTGGCTCCGTCAAAAAACATCCTCCAACCGTCATATTCTTCGGTAATGTCTTCTCCTACGAATGATACTTCTTCATCAGGAAAATACGTTTTCAAGGGTTCATATTCTCCTCCCACCGAATTTTCAGCAAGGTGATCTGCCAATGCTTGTCCCTTGACCGCCTTCTGAGTTATATAGATGATATCGAACTCACTTAGTAGTATTTGCCACTTAGCCAACTTCCTAGTGGGCATGGGTTTCTGAAATATGTACTTCAGAGGATCCATCCTGGATATGAGGTGTGTAGTGTAGGTACACAAGTAATGCCTTAACTTCTGGGCTGTCCAGGTCAAAGCACAGCAAGTGCATTCAAGTGAAGAATACCGTGCTTCATAAGGTGTGAACTTCTTGCCCAAGTAATATATGGCATGCTCCTTTCTTCATGTCTCATCATGTTGTCCCAAAACACACCTGAAGGCTCCATACAATATAGATAGATAAAGTAGCAAAAGTCATCCTGGTTCTGGCGAGACCAGAACTGGCGGTGTGGACAGGTATTCCTTGATCTTGTCAAAAGCTTTCTAACAATCCTCGGTCCAACTTGTCTCGGCATCCTTCCTCAACATCTTAAATATGGGATCACATAATACTGTGGATTGTGCTATGAATCGACTGATGTAGTTGAGTCGTCCTAGGAAGCTCATCACATCCTTTTTGCTCCTAGGTGGTGGTAACTCCTGAATAGCTTTGACTTTAGATGGATCAAGCTCGATCCCTCGGCGACTGACAATGAATCCTAATAACTTTCCTGCAGGAACCCCGAATGCACACTTTGCGGGGTTCAATTTCAAATTGTACCTCCTTAGCCTGTCGAAAAACTTCCTCAAGTCGGCTATGTGATCTGCGACCCTCTTGGATTTGATAATGACATCGTCCACATCACCTCTATTTCTTTGTATATCATATCATGGAAGATGGTGGTCATGGCTCTCATGTAAGTGGCCCCAGCATTCTTCAGATCGAATGGAATCATCTTGTAACAATATACACCCCATGGTGTAATAAAAGTTGTCTTCTCTGCATCTTCTTCATCCATCCAAATCTGATGATAACCTGCGAAGCAATAACAAAGGATTGGAGTTCATGCTTCGCGCAATTATCAATCAGGATGTGTATATTTGGCAGTGGAAAATCGTCTTTGGGACTAGCTCTATATAGATCTCGGTAGTCAACATATACTCTGACTTTCCCATCTTTCTTCGGAACTAGCACAATGTTAGCTAACCAAGTTGGATATTCAACCACCCTGAGAACCTTGGCTTTGATCTGCTTGGTGACTTCCTCCTTGATTTTCAGGCTCATGTCTGGTTTGAATTTTCTAATTTTCTGGTTGACTGGCGGACACATGGGATTAGTAGGCAACTTGTGAGCCACTATAGATGTGCACAAACCGGTCATATCGTCATATGACCAGGCAAAAATGTCTTCATATTCCTTTAGGAAATGGATGTATTCTTCCTTCTCTGTTGGTGACAAATGAATGCTGATACAAGTCTCCTTGACGGTCTCGTCGTCTCCCAAATTAACTGCTTCGGTTTTGTCTAGATTGGACTTAGGCTTGTTCTCAAAATTCTCAACCTCCCTTTAAATTTCCTCGAGTATCTCATCTTCTTCCTCTGAGTCGCTGTTCTCATGTTGCATTGCCTCATTACATGTCACAGTCACTGGTTCATCAAGAAAAGTAATAATATCGCTGTGGAAAGAAAAAGTGTAAAGATAATAATAAAGAGCAAATGTATTTGATTAAAACTTGAGAAATTGTTCAGACAAAACAGGGCTAGATGAATCGAGCATTTATTTTTAAACAAGTAAAGATTAAAATTAAACTACGGAAAATTTTAAATGCCTAAAACGGCTATATAAGTAAATCTTGCCAAGCTACCTAGGGACTCGGCGGGCTCGGGATGGTGTGGCGGTCTAGTTTCTGAGAACAGCTCCCTTTGCCACAGTTTGAATGGTGAGGCCTTCTTCCTCCTCCTCCTCAATAATGGCACATCAATCCATGTCCTCGTCTTCCAAGAATAGATCCTTCAGCCCAGCTAGTGCTTCTTCCTCTGCATGTCCCCATATTGTGTCGGCCGGGTGAAAAGCTTGTTCCAAACGTGGCACTGGCTGCTCAAGAGGGTTGTACGGCTCGCGCCACGAACACAACCAATCATTGTATTCTTTCCATGTATACTGGTATCCGAGCCCAAAGGTGGTACCATGATTTTTCAGCCATATTGGTTTGGTGATACCTTGGAGGTTCTTTCCCAACCATTTTCCGGGTTTGTATCCAGACCATGCTAGAATTCTTTCTATTTTGTGACTCTACCACGTATCCTTCTCGACGGTGTTGAACCGTTCGATGTGATGATAGGTTTCCCCTCCTAGCCTTCCTCTATGTCCAATGGCCGGGATGGTTTGACTAGTGTAGATGGGGTTACTCCCATCTCCATGGATGATTACCTCCTGGCGGTTCCATTCAAACTTCACGGTTTGATGCAGTGTGGAGGGCACGACTCTAACAGTATGGATCCATGGGCGGCCCAACAAGAGATTATATGAGGCTGGTATGTCAAGCACTTGGAATTCAACGTCGAATCAGGTTGGCCCCATCTACAAGCAAATGTTGATTTCCCCGATTGTGGCCCTATGGGACCCATCAAAAGCCTTCACATTTATGCTTCCTGTCCGTATTTCATGGAAACCTTTGTCCAATCTTTTCAGGGTGTCCAATGGACAAATATTTAAGCTCTAACCTTCATTAACCAGGACCCTAGCAATGAACTTGTCTTCAAATTGTACCGTAATATGCAATGCTTGATTGTGATTCAGCCCTTCGGGCGGCAACTCATCTTCGTGGAAGATAATCTTATGGCTCTCCAACACTTGACCGACCATGTTGTCCATTTCTCCACCAGTGATATTATTGGGCACATAAGCCTCGCTCAGTACTTTCATCAAGGCGTTCTTGTGTGCCTCTGAATTCTGCATTAGTGACAGGATAGATATCAGAGCAAGGACTTTGTTCAGATGGTTAACAATAGAGTATTCCTTTGCCTGCACTTTCCTCCACAGGTCATCTGGCCCAGTCTCAATGATAGGCTGCCTAGCAATGGCATCCTTACTTGAACCTCCCAAATGTTCAGGTGTATAGACTCTTCCAGTTCTACTCATTCCTTGTGCGGTGTCAGATTCCTCTACCTTGGTCTTCCCTTTTCGCCGAGCCTCGACAACATAGTCCTAGGGTATCGCTTTTGAGTTGAATGCGGGTGTTGTTGATATCGTCATAGTAAAAGGTGTGACCACTTCTACTTCAAATGGAGCGGAGGTGGCTGCGAGCGGAGCTACTTCTACCTCAAATGGGACTGATGCAGTTACCTTAACATCAATAGGTTCCTGAGTTTAAAACACAATAGGAGTAAGTGTGACCGCAACCTTAAAGTCATCGTCCTCTCGAATAAGCCCGATTGACCCCTCAGGGTCCCATTCTTCATTTGTTTCTATCACATGTACCTCATTACCTTTGTGATCAGGGAGGGGATTGTTGTGGACATTAGGTGCAGCTTCCTTTGCTTGTATGACCTTGTTGTCAATGAGCGTCTGGATCTTATCCTTCAATATTCAGCACTCAGCAGTAGTGTGCCCTTTCATACCGCAATGGTATGCACAGGTTTTGTTCAAATTGACCCATTGGGATGGATTTTCTAGTGTCACAATAGGAACATGAGCGACGTAACTTACGGCTTTCAACCTTTCATACAGTTGGTCGATGGGCTCAGCAATGGAGGTGTATTGTTTGGGTGGCTTGCTATCAAAATTGGGTCTTGGTCTCGGATAATTTTGGCGAGCTGGTGGTGATTGGAAGTGGGATAGTTGGGAATTATAGGTGTGACGGACAGTGGGTGGTTGGGAATATCTGGGAGATGAAGGCTGATATGTAGGTGGTGATGCTTGGTACGTAGGTGGAGGCGTTTGGTATGTGGGTAGAGGTGTTTGATATACAAATGGAGATTTTGGGCCCTGAGCCACCATTACTGTTCCAACCCCTTTCTTCTTTGATATGTAACCTGATTGTAATGTTTTATTTGTGGCTTGCAGTGCCTCGAAGTTTGATACTATCCCACTCTTGATTCCTTCCTCGATCCTTTCCCTGAGCTTGATGATATCAGAGAATTTGTGATTTTCGATAACCATCAACCTCTCATAATATTGCGGATCATGTGCCCTGACGAAGATTTTGTTCATTTGTTCTTCGTCTAGAGAGGGACTGACCTTGGATGCTTCTAAGCTCTAACGAGTAGCGTACTCGCGGAAAGTTTTGGTGGGTTTCTTTTTGAGATTCTGAATGTAAAAGACATCGGGTGCATTTTCTGTGTTGAACCTGAACCAGTCCATAAAATCAGATGCCATGCTTACCCAATTAGCCCATTTCTTGGGATTCTGACTGATATACCAAGATAAAGCATCCCCAGTAAGGCTCCTTATAAAGAGCTTCATCCGTATCTTTTCATCTTTCCCTACCCCGACAAGCTTGTCGCAATAGGTCATTAGATGAACCTTAAGATCACCTATGCCATCAAACATCTCAAACTTAGGAGGTTTGTACCCCTCTGGAAATTCCACATCTGGCTGTATGCACAAATCTTCATAGTTTAATCCTTTTATTCCCCTGTCACCCTCAACACCTTGAACTCGGCTTGTTAGCTTCTTGAGTTCTTCGGCCATGTTTTCAATAAGCAGGTCCTTCTCGGAGGATTCCAGTGTATAGGAAATTGGTTGGGTAGAATTAGGTATAGTTTCCACATATATGGGGTTGCTCTAATGGGTGCCAGGAACTTGGGTATAGTGGTGGTCATTGGTGGAGGTTTTTGGATCGGGAACAAGTGGTGGTGTGTTTTGGGGAGTGTGGTAAGTGGTGATTGGTGGGTATGGAATTGGTTGATGATTATGTTGTGGTGGATTTGGTATCGGCAGCGGATTGATGTTTTGGGGTGGATTTGTGTATTGATTTGGTGTAGGGGGATTTTGTGGCTGTTGGTTTTGTGTGTTCTAAGGAGGTGTTGGGTTCTTTGTGTTTTGCTGGTGGATGTCAGGGACATTGAGGGTAAGTGACAGGTTTACCAAGTTGCGGACCAGCTCAAGTTCTCCTTACAGTTCTAGTATCTTTTGTTCCAGTCTCAAGACTAGATCATTTGGGGTCGGAGTACTACGGCCATCTGAAGTCTCTGCATTCTCAACATTTTCCTTTTGGATTCCACTTAAGTCATCCATCTTTGTCTTTCCATTGCTCTTTGTGTTGCTTGGAGGAGGTGGAGGGCCTCTAGATCTGATGTGATATGCTGATGAGGCCAGTATGTATGAACCAACCTAAGAGGATAGGAATAATCAAAAATAAGGAAAAACAGAATAGTAACAAGTCAGTGAGGATTCTAAAATGTTTGCAGTATTTAAACACATATTGCGAAATATAAACTCATTTCCTAATTTGAGAGCATCATTGTGCCCGAGGTAGGCCTAGCGACAAATAAATTTGGGGAACTTCAAATGTCAATAAATGCTTCATTTCATAATATAAAAATAGACGAATCCCAAAACAACACTAATATAATGATAAAATAAGTCACTACTGGAACTTGACCTTATTACATTTTTTTTAGGAAAAGAGTAAATCTAATCTATTTGGTCCCAGAAGGACCTTCCCCAGATTCGATCTTCCGGCCTCCATCATATAGATCTCCCAGCTCGCACAGTCCGAGCAGCAAGTAGGCTCTAACCAGATGTCCTCCCTCAGCTCCCTCGGCATTCTAGCAGTTTTCAATCCTCTTTATGACTTTTCCCTCTAGCTCCACTATTCCTTGCTCCAGATATTCCAGTTTCCTGTTGGAAGTGATTGCTATCTCTTTCCACTCCTCTATCAGCCTCACCTTCCTCTCATGTATTTCCCGGTGCTCATTCTCAAAGTCGTGAACCCTCTTGCGCAGCCGGTTGTACTTGACTTAAGCTTCAGCATCCTCGTCTATGATTATGTTCCTTCGACCGATCCCTGGTGTCACCATTCCTTTCAGATTGTCCTCCAACAATGCTAGGTAGAGAGGCTCGCACCCTGCATGATATCTGTATGGCTCAATAGTGCTTTTCTCTACAATGATTTTGCAGTGCCACATGTTCTGAGCTTGGCACTTGTAAGGGACGTCGTCATCTTGGAAGTCTGCCCTGAAATGACTCATTTTGACAACCCTTGGTACAACCTGTTTTCTACCTACTTACCTCATAACTCGCATAGGGACGTATGGATATATCCCTCTCAACCTGATCAGCAACAAGTGCAGAGCATCCCTAGACCTGATAATAAACTCGTATGTTGGGAACCATTCGACCATCCAATACACCTGTTCCTCGGTCATATTGTCGAAGAACTCTACCCATTCTCCGGTGCTTTCTGGCTGAGCAAACCTGTCTGGAATATAGGTCATCTTCTTAGGGTGATGGAAGGAAATGTGGTCGTTCCAAGTCCTTCGCAAAAATTCTTGACGATAGCGACCCTTTTGGAGATGCTCCAGCAACCATAACTGTAGCAACAAATTACAACCCTCGAAATGTTTGACCCCTCTTTGGCAGCGTTCCAGGGCCCTGTAGATGTCGGCTATGATCATGGGGACTATGGCATATGTCTGTCCATTAATCCCTTCTATCAGAGTCTTAGCGACCATGGCCAACCTAGTGTGGATTCTTCCCTTTTTCATTGGGAACACTATCAGGCCTAGAAAGCACACAATGAATACAAACACTCTACAGTGGATGTGACCCAGAGAAGTGAGGGAGATATCATCATGGTAAGTGAGGAAAGACTTGTTATGGCCATACATCTCGTACAGATATTCGAAAGGTATGTAGGAATCCTTCAAGCACACTAGGTTAACATTCTTTTTCAGCCCCATCATCTTCAAAAATCCCCTGCCCGCACGGTTTTCTAGTACCAATAGCCCGAGACTGTCCCAAGTTAGTCCTGCAAGTCCTCCTATTTCCTCTAGAAGCGGTGTTATCTCTATGTCACTGAAACGGAACACAGCTCTTTCACTATCCCAGAATAAGGTGTCAGCCTAGATCAATTTGTTGTTTGGTTCAATATCTAGCAAGGGAAAGTTACTCAGGTACTTTTTCACATGCTTCTTGTCACTTGAGGAAAGGTCCTCCTACCAATCTAGCAGCAATGGTGGGATGTTGCTAACCATACCAAATCTGGGGACCTCGTGCCTCATTTTCTGCAAAACAAAAGGGTTAGACCTTACCCCCACCGGACTCGACTAGTTATAATATATGATCAACACATAGGCATTTAGTTCTCCAAATTAATGCACAAAATGTGGTTGCGTCTGTTGGAACTATGAAAAAAACGATGGACTTTGGATAAGGTTTATCTTAAAGGATTATTATGTGGACATCATAACTGATCCGGCTAGGTTTGACCATGATGCATGCACAATTTTAAACAGAGTAAGATTTCTATAGGGTTTTAGACTGGTACCCTCAAGCGGACGACTTGAGGGGGAAGGCACGGAACCATCGACTGCACCGCTGATCGACTGGTTTTATCGCAAATAAGTCTTTCCGAATTTAAGGGTAGTAAATAGGAAGAGCACAACCACTCATTAAAGTGTTGCTATAGGATTTGATATGCACGAGTGGAATATGATGCGGAGCATGATTTATGCAGCAATTAATAATATGTAGTCAAGTATTTTAACGTAGGAAAAATAAATACAGTATTTAAATAATTGAAAGACAACTACAAGAAAGAGGAAACGAAGAGACAAGTTAGTTTCAGGACAGTAAAGAGATCATGAATGCTTAACAAATACACAGTTGCATTCAAATAAGTGAGAACATGATTTGTACCCGTATTACCCCATAAAATATGTATTTACCCATCCTTTTTCACTAAATACCCCAATATTTGTTTACAAGTTATTATAGACCAATGAATTAATTAAATAATTAAATAAAAAAATAAGAAGCTAGTCTATAGGGAGCCTTCAATTAGGCCTAGATTCCCAAAGCCTCCAATGGCCTCAAATGCCTCAATTCCCATAGACAATGACATAGTCTAGGTGCATCAAAGTTCCCTAAGGATCTCAAGGACCCCGGAAGTGCTTACACCTAGACTTGGTAACCAAATATTGAACAAGTGTAGTGTGGAAGGGCCAGCTTCAGTATGCCAGAGTTTAGAGGGTTCTCAAGAGGATCCCAAGGTAGTACACATACTGGAGGGGGCAGAACTTATTGACTAAGAGTAGAGTGAAAGTGATTGACACAAGTTGAAAGGTTTTAGTGAGAAACTGTATTAAAACAAAAGTCTGCTTGAAAGTAATTTAGTAAAGCAACATAGACTGTTTGAAAAGAGATTGAAGAGATGAACAGAAGTCCAAAACACCTTAGGACAGATTTGTACATAGCCAGTAGTCACAGAACCAAATTAAAATCAGTAGTCACAAACAGGGGTCAAGGGGTTTGGGATACACAGAACACTTGATTGCAAGCACATAATCAAGCAAAGGTCTAGGAATTTGTATAGACATGCTTAGAAACAGCTGACCAGGCATAGTCACAAATCCAGACACAAAAACAAGATCACTTACAGGGGTGATAGGGATTTGGGGTGTTCATGGAACATATGATGATAAACACATAACAAGTAAGTGACAATTGGTATAGACATACTCATAAACACATAGAGGGGTAATATACTGATATTAGTACATAGTAATGTAAACATCAACTACAAGTTTCACAACAAAACTATAAATAGAAGCAAACTAGAAACAGCATGAACTGAAACAATAAGAGAACCATGTTGTTGCTGGAACTTTAAATTGAACTAGATCATACCAGTAAAGAGGGCAAGCAAAGTAAAAGAACAGGAGAACACAATGGTTAGCCTTGGCTTGCAGCCGGCTAACTTAGAGCAGTAGCAAGTAGCACAAAAGGGAGCAGAAAGTTTTAAGTGTAAGAGATAGTTTTGAACCAAGAGTGTTCGTGTGTTGCTAATGAAAGGCTAGGGTATTTATAGTTTGAAAATAGGTAGTAAATAAGGTAAAAATCAGAGTCCATTAGTAATTATGGGACCCAACATCAGTCAGTCAGGAAATCAAGGCAAGTACTACTTTTAATTGAGAAGTTAACTTCAAACGGTCATAGACATATGACAAGTAAGGAAAGAAATCGTATAAGGCTGAACATGACAAATAAGGAAATATTTTCTGCATAGTACAAGTACAAAATAGGTAATAGAGGCTATGTTCAACATATTTCAATCAAAGAAAGTCTTAAGAAATCAATTAATAGCATGATTGACCATAGAATAAGGTCATAAAACATTCTACAAGGTAAAAAGTAGTAGAGATATCATGCGGAATCAATGAAAAATCAATTACAAAGATTCAAGGATTCAAAAATAGAAGATAGTACTGATTTAGCACCTCTTTATAAGAACAACCACATGGTAAGCAAAATCAAAACCCTAAGAGGTCGAGTAGGGCAAGAATCATATATAAAATTAAGGATTCATGTAAAGAATAGTCTGAATTAGTAGGCTAAGCATGATACAGGTAGGAGAAGTGAGGAATCAGAAACAGTGGTGGACAAAATAGGGCAAAATCACACAATAGGCAGGGATAACCACAGTCAGGAACCTTAATAAGCAAACATAGGGCAAATAATCACAGAATCATACAGATTAACTGAAAACAAAACCCAGAAACCCAAGATTGGGACTAAGAAATTTGGGCTTTCAACATAAACAAGTTGAAAGAGGAATAAAATCATAGAATCAGTCAAAATATGCAAGAGATAGAAGTTTTAAACATAGAGAATCGGTTTAACAAAGTGTAGAAGAAGTTCCGAAAACCCTAGTTTGAGAAGAAGGTAAAAAATACTTTAAATCAATGATTTTTTGTAAAGAGATTCAAAAACAGTGTAAAACCTCAAAAGAACAGACTCAAAATTGTTTAAAAATCATACAGATCTAGGAGTTGTAAACAAAAATTAATTTTTCAGAAAAACCCAAGTAGAGATAGAAGAACCTGTTTAGAAACCCACAGATCGTAACTAATACAATGTGATTTTGCTCGAAGTCACACCGGAGTAGCCATGAACAGACAGATAGCAAGCCCTAGACACAAATCGGCGTGGCCCAGGGCCCTTGAAGGCCTCCGAGAAGATGAGCATGGCAATAGAGGAGCCATTGGAGGCTTAAGAGTTAAAGGTTGGTCACCGGAGAAGACTGGAGTGGGAGGTGGTGGTTGAAGAAGAGCTAGAGTTAGGTTGAGAGAAGAGAGGAGAGAATACAGAGGCGGCGGTGGTTTGGAAATGAGGCTAGGGTTAGGAGTCGTTTGAATTAAAAAAGGAAAGGAGTCATATGGGTCGTTGATCTTTTAGATCAAATGTCGTGATCTAATGAATTCTGGGTCGGGTAATTGTGTATAGGGTATAGGACGGGTATTTTAATAGGAAATTGGGCTGGGGGTGGGTTCAATTTAGGCTGTAATTGAAATCCACATTTGGCTATAATTTAAATAGCCAATTTTACCTATATTAATTTATAATAAATATTAAACAATTTCTAGAAAATAATATTATGCACCAAAATGACTTAAAATATATATTACTCATTTAAAAAATATAGGAGACCAATTTTACGCATATAAAACATAATTATACATTAATGGGCTAATATTGCAATTATATGCAATTTAGTTTTTAAAAATACCAAATGCAATTATAAAAATACATAAAAAATATTTTAATCATATTTTGTCATAAATATAGAAAGTAAATGACTAAATTACAATAACAATAATTTGGGGGATAATAATTGGAGATTTTATGAGTAAAATGGAAGGAAATAAATCAATTTAAAACCTTTAAAAATTATAGAAAAATTATAAAAACCTTGTACATACTTATATATGCAGATATATGCTATTTTTAAGGTATTTATGCATATTTAAAATATATAGGAAAAAATTGGGTATCAACACTTTATATGGTCGGCAATGTCGTTCTCCCATTAGATGGTTTGAGCCTGAAGAGGCTAAGTTATATGGTATTGATTTGGTAAAGGATGCCTTAGAGAAGGTAAAGTTTATTTAGGAGAGACTTTGCACAGCACGGTCCAGACAGAAGAATTACACGGATCAGAAGGCGCATGATCTATCATTTATGGTAGGTGAGAAAGTTCTCTTGAAGGTCTCGCCGATGAAAGGAATCATGAGGTTTGGGAAGATTGGAAAGTTGAGACCAAGGTTTATAGGTCCATTTGAGGTGTTGAGATGAGTAGCGGAGGTTGCTTATGAGGTTGTTTTACCTCCTAGTCTATCGGGAGTTCATCTAATATTCCATGTGTCTATGATCCGGAGGTATCATGTTGATAGGTCACATGTCTTAAACTTCAGCACGATTCAGTTAGATGAGAGCCTGTGTTATGAGGAGGAGCCAGTTGCCATTGTTGATAGGCAGGTCCGTCAGTTGAGATCCAAGAGGATTTCCGCGGTAAAGGTTAATTGGGGGGGGTCAACCAGTCGAGGAGGTGACTTGAGAGACCAAGGAGGACATGCGAGCAAATATCCACATTTATTCAGCACTCTAGGTATGATTCTAGCCCCGTTCGAGGACGTACATTTGTTTAAGAGGCAAAAATAAAATGACCCGACCGGTCGTTTTGCTTTCTTGAACCCCGTTCCCCTAAATAAGACTTCCTGAATGTGCTTTCATTATTTTATGACTTGAGGGGATGGTTAGTTCGGGATTTGGAAGGGTTCAGGTTGAAATCGAAAAACTTGGTTCCTTAGTTTCGCTTAAAAAGGCTAAGTTTGACTTCGGTCAACGTTTTGAGTAAACGACCGCGGAATCGAAATTTGACGGTTCCAATAGGTTCGTGATGATTGCGGACTTGGGCGATTTTGGAGCTCTTTGAAGAGGGGTTTTTACCTAGCACTTTGAGGTAAGTAATCTCTATACATTGTGAGTTAAATACATAGATTATGGGTAGATTTTAACATGTAAAATTGTGAAAATCATGTGTTTAGATGAAAACCCTAGATTTTGATAAAAATGAGATTTAACCATAAAAATAGTTATGGAATCTAGTATTTAAATTTGTGAGGTTATGAGTAACATTTATCTTCGAAAATTTCTGGAATCTGGGCACGTGGGCCCGAGGTTGAATTTTAGGAATCTTCTAATTGGGATTGGATAATTATTCTAATAGTTAAATTATGATCTTTTGGACATGTATTGATTGAATTATATAATATTTGACTAGTTTCGGCTTGTTCGGCACAGAGTTGAGGCTTTAGACCAAAATTTGTAACCGGAAAGTGGGCTTTGAGACGAGATAAGTCTCTTGTCTAGCCTTGTAAGCGGGAATTTACCCCATATGTGATTTAAATTAATATTTGCTTTTAATTGAGGGGGCTACGTATGCACAAGGTGATGAGAGTCCGTGCGTAGCTACTAAATATGCTACGTTCGGGTAGTTTAGGACCCAAATCATGAAATACTTGTAATGTTTGTGCCCTACTTGTTAATTAAATTGTCTAAATCATATTGGAACTTGATAGAGGAATTGTAAGATACTGAACTTCACTTAGTTAAACATAGAGCGGATTACTTGACTGTCAATGGAAATTGTTTTACATTGTGTATTAGCCTTGTAATAATGTTTAAGACAAATGCTTATAATATATCCTCATTTCTTGTGGAGTGGGCCAAATGCCTCGGCAGTAGAATAGATGCATTTATAGATCGTACTGCATGTCCCTCGATAGTGTACATGCTATTTTGGATCGGGTCGTACGACCTCAGCATAAATCATGCTTATTAATACTCGGAGCCTAATCACACTTGATACTATTTTGTGGCTTATGAGATTAATTAATTACATGAATTTACTTGGAGTTTATTAATTTGTGAAAGAATTAATTATTCCTGCTTGTTAGTGAGTCATTGTTGTTACTTATATAACCCATGTTTATTTAGAATTCGTGTATTTATATTGTTAGCCCAAAGTAAGTGTCGAAGTCGACCCCTCCTTACTACCTCTTCGAGGTTAGACTTGATACTTACTGGGTACATATTATTTATGTACTCACGCTACACTTCTGCATTCATCGTGCCGGATTTGAGGCAGGTGCATCTGGCGATCATACCGGCGCGCATCCTCGTTATCCGGAGGCCTAGTGGTGAGCTACTTTTCCTGAGCCACTCCACAGCATCCTAGAGTCTCTCCTTTACTTTCATTCCTATCTATTTTGATTTCAGACAGTAGCTAGAGTTTTGTATAATCTATTAGTGCTCATACACTTGTGACACCAAGTCTTGGAACACACTAGTAGACTTATAGTTTTGGTTTATTTTTATGGTTATGATTGCACTCAGCTGCTTTCCTTTTATTTATTTTAAACCTGTCGTTTACTAAATCTTTTAAATTAAGGAATGTTTAATTACCGAAAAATCTATTAAAAAGGCAAAATACGTAGTTAGTTCACTGTTAGCTTATCTAGCGACGGCTTTGGGTGTTATACAACCTATAAGAGAATTGGGTCGTGACAGAGACAATTAAGATCTGTCCAAATACAAGAAGCCAAACAAGGAAAGGAAATGAATATTGCAAAGATGCCTATGATATATCCATTTTCAAAAGAGTGCCAAGTGAATATACTATCCATATTCATACAATTACTGGAGCTGCAAATTATGGAAACAAATAAAGGAGCAACGGCCAAATTCTTTAGTATTATGAAATAGCCAAAACAAGTTGAAATGGCCATAAATATACGAGCTCTATGAAGGAAATCAGTACACAACCTTCTATATAATTGTCTACCCAACTACAAGTTCTTTATTCTACTCTTAACGAGCATTGTAATTCATATTAGTAGATTTACTGTGTACACAAAAGAGTGAAGAGAGACAGAAAAATATTGGAAAGGAAATGTGTCCTGAGAGGTTGTTTCATTGTTCGTTTCTTTGGTGAGCGAGTGAAAACCAAAGGGCCGTTGTTGGTGAACGAGTAAAAACCAACCCTTATTCATTGTAGGTGAGCGAGTGAACACAAAACTTGTCAACGTTAGTGGTGAACGTTGAAAATCACACAAACTGTACTCAACCCAAATTACAAAGAGTTAAATAGATAACCTCCTTGCAACCCAAGGGGACTGGATTAGGATACCACATTTGTTCTGAACCAGTATAAAATTTCTGGTGTCATATACTTTATTGCTCCCATATTTTATTGTATACCATTACTGTTTATTGAGATTAGTATTTGTTTAAATCGAAGTACTAACAATATTGTGCAGGCTATCTCCGTGTTAGTCGAATAGGTCTGAAGAGTAGTCACTAGAAATTTAAAAAAACTACAATTCGTCCCCCCCCCCCCTTGTACTTTCATTTCTAATAGTGATTTGCTCCATTTGTTGAGTTTCACACCTTTACTATAAATAACCCAACATATGTGAGGCGAGGTTACTCCTATTACCTTGTTTAGTTATTGTTTTATTCAATTGTGTGTTTATTTTATTTATGCTTATTTTACTTATAAAGGAAATCTCTAAGACTTATAATTGGTAATATCTATATAAGTTTAAAGAAAAAGTGACAAAGATGATGTTGTTTTGTCTAACTGTTTGTGTTTCTAAGAATTAGAATAAAACACTACCTTAAAACAACATTTTTTTCTGGGCATTATAGAAAAGAAAAAAGTTCACTTTGACATGCACAGAGAAGTTGGAATGTCTAATAATTGACCCCATTTGATTGAAATTTTGGGTACGCCAATGTATTTTAATATTTTGTCTGAATTTTTAATGCAGACTGTAGAGACCTTACAACGGAAGACAATGGCACTTTAGGAGAAATGTTTTAAAAGATGGAGAACTCAAGACTAAGGATTACGCTAAGGTGGTTTGATATAAGGCAAATCAGCATTAGCTCCAGGTACGAGTGCAATACTATCATATGGTGTTGATTTCATTGTTGGATACACAAGTTTTTTGGGTACACATACCACAATATATGTTTGTCAAATTTTGAGGTACTTATTCTTATATACATTGTGAGAATGCATAGAGGCTCCCCTTGTCCTGGCAGAAGTTTAGAATTCGGATCCATCGGAGTGTCAACAGGTCTATAACCTCTCATTCCTGTCTCCTCAAGAATATCTAAGTCATACTTCTATTGTGAGATCATAATACCTGAGCTATACTGAGCGACCTCAATACCCAGAAAATGATTTAGTTTGCCCAGATCCTTTGTTTGAAAGTGTTGAAAGAGATGTTTCTTCAATTTAGTAAAATCATCCCGGTTATTGCCGGTAATAACAATGTCGTCAACATAGACCACCAGATAAATACAGAGACTCGAAGCAGAATGCCGATAGAATACAGAGTGATCAGCTTCACTCCGAGTCATGCCAAATTCTTGGATAACTGTTCTGAACTTACCAAACCAGACTCGGGGAGACTGCTTTAGACCATAAAGTGACCGGCGCAAGCGACATACAAGGCCATGAAACTCCCCCTGAGCAACAAACCCAGGTGGTTGCTCCATATAAACTTTATCCTCAAGGTCACCGTGTAAAAAAGCATTCATAATGTCCAGCTGATAGAGTGGCCAATGGTGAATAGCAGCCATGGATAGAAAAAGGCAGACTGATGCTATCTTAGCCAGGGAGAGAAGGTATCACCGTAATCGAGCCCAAATATCTGAGTATATCCCTTGGCAACATGACGAGCCTTAAGACGATCAACCTTACCATCCGGACCAATCTTGATTGCATACACCCAATGACAGCCAACATTAGATTTACCTGAAGGAAGAGGGACGAGATCCCAAGTACCACTCGTATGTAAAGCAGACATCTCGTCAATCATATCATGTCGCCATCCTGGATGAGACAATGCTTTACATGTAGACTTAGGGATGGAAACATAGGACAAAGAAGATAGAAAAGCATAATAGGGTGATGACAAATGATGATAACTTAAACCGACATAATGGGGATTAGGATTAAGGGTGGTTTGTATACCTTTCTGAAGTGCAATCGGTGTAGTAGGAAGAGACAAGTCCACAGTAGGAGCAGGGTCAGGTGCAAGACGTGAGTCAGCTGGGCCTGATGCTGGGTGCGGACGGCGATATATGTCAAGAGTGGTGTTCATGTGGCAAGGAGTGTAGGAGGAGCCACACTAGACTCCCTAACGGTTGGAATGGGTAAGACTTATGTGGTGGAAGGTGAAGGAGGAGCTATAGTAGACTCCTTAAAGGTCAGTATAGGTAAGACCTCAGATATATCAAGGTGGTCAGAATGGTCAGAAGAGGTAAAGAAAGGTTTAGACTCAAAAAATATTACGTCGGAGGACATAAAATACCTATGAAAATCAGGTGAGTAACAACGATATCCCTTCTCAACATGAGAATAACCAAGGAAGACACATTTGAGAGAACGAGAGGCTAACTTATCTTTCCCAGGGGCTAAGTTATGAACGAAACAAGTGCTCCCAAAAACACGAGGGTGAACAGGGTGACTGGGGAAACAATACTGCATATGGAATCTGATTCTGGATGGGAGATGAAGGCATCCGATTAAACAAATAACAAGCTGTGAGAACTGCATCGCCCAAAAAATGCAACGGAACATGAGACTCAATGAGAAGTGTGTGAGCAGTCTCAATGATGTGCTTATTCTTTCTCTTTGCAACCCTATTTTGCTGAGGGGTATAAGGACAAGTGGACTGATGAATAATTCCTTGAGAAGTCATAAACTGCTGAAATTGAGAGGATAAATATTCTAAGGCATTATCACTGCGAAAAGTGTGAATAGAAACACCCAATTGATTTTTAATTTCAGCACAAAAATTCTGGAATATAGAAAACAACTCAAAACGATCTTTCATTAAGAAAATCCAAATACATCTTGAATGATCATCAATGAAACTAACAAAATAATGAAATCCCAAGGTTGAATTGACTCTACTAGGACTCCATATATCAGAATGAACTAAAGAAAAAATAGACTCTACATGACTCTCAATACTATGAGGAAAGGAGGCTCGAGTATGTTTCCCGAGCTGACATGACTCACATTCTAATGTAGATAAACTAGACAAACTAGGCACCATCTTCTAAAGCTAGGATAAACTTGGATGTCTTAAACGTCTGTGAATTAGGTACGGGGGATCTGTAACTAGACATGACTTGGAGGAATTGAGTGAGTTAAGGTAGTAAAGGCCTTCTGATTCAAGTCATGTTCCAATCATATGTCCCGTACTGCGGTCCTGTATAATAAAAGAATTATCAATAAAATATATACCACAATGGAGGACACGAGTCAAACGACTAACAGATGCAAGATTAAAAGAACAGCTAGGGACATAAAGAATGGAATCTAGAGTGACAGAGGGTAGGGGATTCGCTTGTCCAACACCTTTTGCTTTAGTTTGAAACCCATTGGCTAAAGTAACAGTGGGAAGAGAATGTGAATAGGCAATATTTGACAAAAGTGATTTATTACCAGAGATATGATCAGAACCCATTGTCCAAGAGTACTAGACTGGGAAACACAAGCAAAAGAATTACCAGCAACAGAAGTATCAGTTTGAGCAACAAAGGCTACTTGTGGAGATGTCTGCTTACTTGCTCGATATTGAAGGAACTCATTATACTCCCCTTCAGATAAAGAAAATCCCTGGTTACCTGTAGTCTCGGTCTGAGCAATATAAGCATTTTTGGGTGGGCGACCATGTAAAGAATAGCACACGTCACGAATGTGTCCAAGTTTATGACAATAAGAGCACTTGGGTATAGAAAATGACCTCTTCCTCGTCTATTATCCATAGTTTGAGATGACCGATTGTCCACTGACTGAGATACGAGGACAGATGAGTCAAGTGTTTGTGATGAGCTCACTGGGTGACTTGGTGCTGCAGCAAGGCGAAGTAATCAAGAGAATAATTCATCAACTGTGGGGACAGTCGGACTAGCTAAAATCTGGTCACGTACTGAATCAAGGTCATTAGGGAGTCCAGCGAGTGTAAGAAATAGAAACATCTTCTGTCGTTGCTCTTGTTGCTTTTCAATACTAGCATAAACTGGCATCAACGTCTCAAATTCTTCCATAACTGCCTGTACTTGTCCCAAGTAAGTAGAAATATCCAATTCATGTTTCTTCAAGCTTGTCATTCGCGATATTACATCATAGAAACGAGATATATCATTAGTGTATAAATTACGAGCCTTTTCCCAAACTAAATAACATGTCTAGAATGGATGGAACAAGGGCATCAACTTGGAATCAATAGATCGCCACAGGATACTACATAACTGAGCATCGACCTTCTCCCAAAATATTTTGGCCTTTTCATCACCTTCGCTAGCCTTTTTTGTTAAATGGTCTTGAACTCCTTGACCTTTACATCACAACTCGACAGACGAAGCCCAAGCTAAGTAGTTTGAACCCCCCATTAAAGTTTCTAAGGTAATCATAAAGTCGGAACTGCCAGAACCCAAGTTTTTAGACCTGAAAGCATCGACTCCCAAAGACATCATTGGATTATCACCAAATAACAGAAAGAATCAACTAACAACTCACTGAAACAGATGAAGGAAACACTGTTTTTGTCGAAAAATTACTGTAGCTGCCGGAAAAAGTTAGTGTAGTTGCCAGAAAAACTCAAAGTGGTCGAAATCAAACGAAAGGTATGGATAGACTCGGAATTACTAGGCGATCCGACTGTCCAACTGAAAATTTTTCAAAAAATGGCCAAAACAGTGCTCACGCGCCGGCGTATGGGGCGCGTGGGTCAGATCTTGCCGGGAAGTTTCTGGCACGTGAGGGTGCATGTACGTGAGTTTTCCAGTGGGGTTTACTAGGGTTTGGTCAATGGAGCCTGAGGAGTCTTGTGGTGATGTTGGTTTTTTGCACACACCAATAGAAATTGATGTGTTACGGGTAGCCTTCTAAGTCACCATAAAATTGCACAGCGGCGAGGTCTTTCTTCCCAAAAGTCACTAGAATGATGCACAGTGATAGGTTTCTCACTAATGCTTTGATACCATGTGGGAATGCATGGGAGAAAATATGATTGATATTTTTCTCATATGTTAAACATGATACAATGAGCCCTATATATATATATATATATAACATGTCCTACTCCTAATACATATAGGATTAGGGTTACATAACTATTCTAACATACATGAAGGCAATGTTTTGGTTGATTGTCTTATTAATGTAGAACTCTGGAAATCTACAATGGATATCTAGACGCATTGCTTCCATAATCCGCTAGCAAAAGCTAGGAAAGCTCTTAATTAATGTGGATAAAATGTATATTTTGTTATGTTAGAGATAATCAAGAAACTAGAGGGTAATCAATCGGCCGCACATTTTGTAGTCTGTTTGTGAACTTCATTTACAAATAAAGTTTTTGCTGCCACTTTGGCATTTTGTCTGTGATATTCAGAATAAAATATGATCTTGGAGGGTGTCGGTTAAAAAATTATAAGCTCATCAAACTAGTTTATAGGTACCTTTTGGCTTATCTATGTTTTTGGTACATCAAAATGCTAATAAACAGAAGGGTTTCCCATTCGGATGGTCAGACGAGTGAGAGGCGAGCTTTCAAAAGCTCAAGAATGCTTTGACTATGGTGCTAGTGTTGGTGTTGCCCACAGGTTCAGGATCTTATACGGTATATCGTGATGTATCTCGTGTTGGGATTGGAGCAGTACTGATGCAGGGTGGCAGGGTGATTTCATATGTGTCGTGGCAGTTGAAGGTCTATGAGAAGAACTACCATGTTCATGACATAGGGTTGGTAGCCATTGTTCATGCGCTAACGATCTTGAGGCATTATCTTTACGGCGTGTTGTGTGAGGTATTTACGGATCATCGAAGCTTGTAGTACTTGTTCAAACAAAAGGATCTCAATTTGAGGTAGAGGATATGGTTGGAGCTATTGAAAGACTATGATATCACCATCTTGTATCATCCCGGGAAGGTCAATATGGTGGCAGATGCCTTGTGTAGAAAGGCAGTGAGTATGGGTATCCATGTGTACATTCCAGTTGGTGAGACACCGCTTGCATTAGATGTTCAGGCTTTGGCCAATCAGTTCGTGAAGTTGGATGTTTTAGAGCCCAGTCGTGTTCTAGCTTGTACAGTCGCTCGGTCTTCCTTATTTGAGCGCATCAGGGAGCATCAATATGATGACCCTCATTTGATTATTCTTAGGGACACAGTGTGGCACGGTGATTCCAAGCAGGTTAGTGTTGGAAATGATGGAGTTTTGAGGATGCAGGGTCGTGTTTGTATGCCTAATGTAGATGGACTTTGTGAGTTGATTCTTGAGGAGGTCCACAGTTCCTGATATTCTATTTATCTGGGTTCCACTAAGGTGTGGCAGTTACCTATTCTTCAGAGCGGTTGGCTGAGATCTACATCCTTGAGATCGTTCATCTTCACGGTGTGCCCGTGTCTATCATTTCTGATCGAGGTACGCAGTTCACCTTGCACTTCTGGAGGGCAGTACAATGTGAGTTGGGCACGCAAGTTGAGTTGAGCATAACATTTCATCATCAGACGGACGGACAGTCCGAGCGCACTATTCATATATTAGAGGATACACTCCACGATTGTGTTATAGACTTCGGATGTTCTTGGGATCAGTTCTTACCACTTACGGAGTTTGCCTACAAGAACAGCTACCAGTCAAGCATTCAGATGGCTCCCTATGAGGCATTATACGGGAGGCGGTACCGATCGCCTGTTGGATGGTTCGAGCTGAGGGAGGCTCGGTTGTTGGGTAAAAATTTAGTACAGGATGCCTTGGATAAGGTCAACATTATTCAGGATCGACTTCGCATGGCTCAGTCCAAGCAGAAGAGTTATGCCGATCGTAGAGTTCGTGATGCTACATTCATGGTTGAGAGAGGGTGTTGCTCCGGGTTTCACCCATGAAGGGTGTGATAAGTTTCAGAAAGAAGGGCAAGTTGAGCCCTAGGTATATTGGACCTTTCAAGATTTTTCAGAGAGTGGATGAGGTGTCTTACAAGCTAACATTGCCACCTAGTTTATCAATAGTTCATCCAGTGTTCCATGTGTCCATGCTCCGGAAGTATCACGGTGATCCATCCCATGTATTAGATTTCAGCTCTGCCCAGTTGGACAAGGATTTGACTTATAAGGAGAAGCTGGTGGCTATTCTAGCCTGGCAGGTTCGTCAGTTGAGGTCTAAGAGTTATCTTTTAGTTCGAGTGCAGTAGAGAGGCCAACCCATCGAGGCAGCTACTTAGGAGTCCAGGTACCTTTCTATGTCTGTTTGAGGATGAACAGTTGTTTTAGAGGTAGAGAATGTGATGACCCGATAGGTCATCTAGTTTTTTAGAACCTAATTCTGTATTTCGAATCCTCAAATACCTTATTTTATCCTTTCTCGATTTGTGTGCATAGTCTGAGTGTTTATCGGAAAGCTTTTAGGTTAAAAACTAACAAAATATGAAATTTTTGCCTTAAAATTCATTTGAGTTGACATCGATCAACATTTTGCGAAAATGCACCTGGATCCGTATTTTGATGGTCCGGTGGGGTCCGTATCGTGATTTGGGACTTGGGCGTATGCCCGGAATCGAATTCGGAGGTCCCTAGCTCGAGTTATCGCTTTTTGTTGAAATTTGAAAGTTTAAAGGCTTAATGACTTTGAAAGTTTGATCAATGTTTGACTTTATTGATATCGAATCCATTTTTTAGTTCCATAACCCGGTATAGGTCCATTACTATATTTATGACTTTCTTGTCGAATTTGGTGAGAAACGGAGTTGGTTTAATGTGATTCGGGCATCCGGCTGTTAAAATAAATGTTTATGAGTTTTCTTGAAAATTTCATTTGATTTGGTATCCAATTTGTAGTTCTAGGTGTTATTTTGGAAATTTGATCGCACAAGAAAGTTCGTATGATGTTTTTGGACTAGTGTGCATTTTTGGTTTGGAGCCCCGAGGACTCGGGTAAGTTTCGGATAGGCTACGGAGTGGTTTGGACTTAGAAAACTCAGCTGGTGTTCTTCAGTTTCTAGTGCTGGTCTTTGATCTCACAATTGCGAGATTAGTGTTTGCATTTGCAAAAATTCCAAAATCCTGTCAGGCTCGTATTTGCGAGCAACTTCTTCGCATTTGCAAAGAATTCCTAAGTCAGCAAGGATTGCAATTGCGATCAGGAGTTCGCAATTGCGGGGAGACCAGAGTTCGCATTTGCGAACATTTCATCGCAAATGCGATGAAAGCAGAGGTGCAGAGACTTTGCAATTGCGAGGTATCTTTAGCATTTGCGAGCGCAAATGCGACATCTGCAACTGAACAAATAGGAGTTAGACGGGATTTTTTCTCATTCTTCAAATTTTCAAAACAAGAAAATCCTAGAGGCGATTTTCCCAAGAAACCTTCTTCCCTAAATCATTGGTTAGTGATTCTAACTTATTTTCTTTCAATATTTCATTACTTTTCATAAGATTTCAACCGAAAATCTAGTGTTCTCATATTGGAAATTAGGGGTTTGAGTAGAATTAGGAATTTTTATAAAGTTGGGATTTATACCTCAAATTGAGGTCGGATTTCAAAAGAAATTACATAATCGAGATCGGAGGTGAATACGTAATCGGGCTTTGGTCCGAATTTTGGGTTTGGACCAAGCGAGCCCGGGGAGTTGACTTTTTCAATAATGACCTAAATTGAATCTTATGCAATCGTGGGTAGTTCCTAAGGCTTAATTTGAATCGTTTGGTTGGTAATTTGCTAGATTTTGTTGGTTCGGAGGCTTGTTTGAAAGGCAAAGCTGTGGTTGAGCTTTGAGTTGATCTTTGGAGCAAGGTAGGTGTCGTGGTTAACCTAGACTTGAGGGATTAGGATTTGTTTGCCTATTTGCTATATGTTTAGGTGTTGGGTACAACGTATATGTGAGGTGACGAGTACTTATGCATTTTGTTGTTGGGTTAAAGCATGCGGGTGTGACTTGTTCCTTGTAATTTATTGCCTACTTTGATCGTATTATCCATGCTTAGACTAGTTACTTATCAAATTGATCGTTCTTTCCGCGTTTATGGGCTTTCTGTGATAATTGAGTATTGTTTATAAAGTAGGGTTGGTATTGTGGATCCATTTTGATATAAAGCTTGTTCTTGTTCATTCTATCTCCTTGTTGTTATATGGTAAGGGAGCGTGTTAATGCATGAAGGTTGATGTCGTGCCGTATTTGAGTGTATAATGCACGAAGGGTGATGTCGTGCCATATTGTGAGAGTTAATGCACGAAGGGTGATGTCATGCCATATTTTGAGAGTTAATGCACGAAGGGTGATGTCGTGGTGTATCTATTGATTTATGATGAAAGTGATAGTAAAAGCACGAAGGATGATGCCGTGCAGTATTATTGTTCCATTGTGAGGTTGAAAGTAAAAGCACAAAGGGTGATGCCGTGTAGTTTTATTCATTGTCTTTATTCGTTTTAATGGTTTAAGGCATATTGGTTGTTCTGATTATCATTTTTCTGTAATTCTTGTACCCCTTTCGCATGTCCCCTTCCAATAGTGTTTAGCCTTTATTTTTTGTTATCTTGTGCACATATTGTTATCTGAAGGGTGCCCTGTTCAGACCGTCAGACGAGTGTGAAGCGAGCTTTCAGAGGCTTAAAACTACTTTGACTGCGGCGCCAGTGTTGGTGTTGCCCACAGGTTCAAGGATCTTATACGCTATATTGTGATGTATCTTGGTTTGGGCTCAGAGCAGTACTGATGCAGTGTGGCAGGGTAATTGCATATGTGTCGTGACAGTTGAAAGTCCATGAGAAGAGCTACCTTGCTCATGACTTAGAGTTAGTAGCCATTGTCCATGCGCTGAATATCTGGAGGCATTATCTTTACGGTGTGTCGTGTGAGGTATTCACGGATCATCGGAACTTGTAGTACTTGTTCAAACAAAAGGATCTCAATTTGAGGTAGAAGAGGTGGCGGGAGCTATTGAAAGTCTATGATATCATCATCTTGTATCATCCCGGAAAGGCCAATATGGTGGTCGATTCCTTGAGTAGAAAGGCAGTGAGTATGGGCAACCTTGCGTACATTCCAGTCAATGAGAGACCGCTTACATTAGATGTCAGGCTTTCACATCTAACGTATGATGTACCGAGTGTTAAAATAAATTGTAAATACACAAATTTGCACATACAAGTGCATTAACGTTTAAAAATTATTATTTACAAACAACAAACAATGCTACTATATAACATAGATTATCGTAACAACATAAGCAAATTTATTGTGACACGAATAATAAATATAAGAAGAAATGGGCTAAAAATTCAATATTAGTTAAACCTCTCTATAACAATTTCCCTATATAACATCCATTTACTATAAAAGCTAAGATTTTCTTAGAATCGATTTTTTAAGTTATATTTTACCTCTCTATAACTGTTTGTATTTGTAAGAATTAGAATAAAATACTACCTCAAAACAACAATGGTTTTTTGGGCATTATGGAAAAAGAAAAAAGTTCACTTTGTCATACACAGAGAAGTTGCAAATTGATTGAAATTTTGAGTACGCCAATGTAATGTAATATTTTGTCTAAATTTTTAATGCAGACTGCAAAGACCTTACAAAAGAAGACGATGCCACTTTAAGAGCAATGTTTCAGAAGATGGAGAACTCAAGACTAAGGATTACGCTAAAGGTAGTTTGATAAAAGGCAAATCAGCATTATTTCCAGGTACGAGTGCAATAATATCATATGGTGGCGATTTCATTGTTGGATACGCAAGTTTTTTGGGTGCACAGACCACAATATATATGGTCAATCAAATTTTGAGGTACTTATTCTTATATACATTAAGGCAATGTTTTGGCTGATTGACTTATTAATGTTGCACTCTGGAAATGTACAATGGATGTCTAGACGCATTACTTCTGTAATCCGCTTGCAAAAGCTAGGAAAGCTCTTAATTAATGTGGATAAAATGTATATTTTGTTATGTCAGAGCTAATCAAGAAACTAGAGGGTAATCATTCAGCCGCACATTTTGTAGTCTGTTTGCGAACATCATTTACAAATAAAGAAGTTTCAACTGCCACTTTGGCGTTTTGTCTGTGATATTCAGAATAAAATTTGATCTTGGAGGGTGTTCGGGTAAAAATTTATAAGCTCATCAAACTGGTTTATAGGTACCTTTTGGCTTATCTATATTTTTGGTACATCAAAGTGCTAATAAGAAAACATCAACCAAAAATTATAAGTTCACCCCCCTCAATTTATGACTTTTAGCTAATAAGCAAAAATCTACTTTAGCTTTTGGACGCCCTCTAGGCATCTCCGGTCACTGCGCATGTTAGCTCACCTAATCGTTTGCCGAGAGAGAAGAGGGAATGTGCAACATTATTTAATAGGAAAATATTGTTTAATAGGAACAAAATGGCAGCGAGAGGGATGAACCTTACATATATTGCTCCAGCCACATATGATGGAGAGACAATTGTTGAGCTTAATAAAGAGAAGGCAATGCAAAATGGACTCAAGCCCTAATCCCATATGTTGTGGGAAAGGATCCAACTATTGGAGCCTTAGAAAGGTTTATTGCAGCTACATGGAACTTTGCCTCAAAACAAAAGGTATTTTACCATAATGATAGATATTTTGTAGTTTGCTTCACTAGTATGGAAGATAAAGATGTTGTTTTATTGTCTAGGCCACATACGATAAATAGCAAACCAATTATCATCCAAGCTTGGGTTCCTACGTTTAATTTCATTTTAAAGTTTTTCAAACAATCCCTCTATGGATGAAACTGTCGAACTTACCTGTGAGTTGTTTGGGAAATGGAGAACTTACGCAGAATTGGAGGTAGGCTGGGAGTCCCTATTTATACCGATGAATGCACCACTAAAGTGGAAAGGATTTCATATGCTCGACTATTAGTGAAAATGGATGTTATTAGGTCCTTACCAAAGGTTATCAAGGTCAAGGACCCGACTGGAGATGTTTATGACCAAGAGATAGTCTAATGATTGGGTACCAAAATATTGTCATATTGCTTATAGGCTGAGCATTCATGCAATCCAATTCAGAATAAGAAACCACTTGCAGGAAAATAGAGAAGTGGAGCTACCAAACCAAAGCAAGAATGGGTGAGACGTACAGGAAATAATCAAGGGAATGAGGGGAAGAGTGTTCCAAAAATGCAAGGGGAAATGGAAAAAGAAAAAATATTGAAGGAAAGTAAAATAAGATAGAAGGAACAAGCAACGAACCCAATGCATATGCTAATCAACTATATGGAGGCCAAAGGCAAATAGTTTGAAGCAAGTCATCTACAAAGGGAAGTTATAATACAAGGAAGAACAATAACTTTGGTGCATGAAAAACTCCTCCAGCTGTACTAGATGGGAAAGAAAGGTTTGTTGTAGTGATAAATGGATTTGATCCTCTAAGTAGACCTAATATTTTACTAACAAAAGGATATGGGATGATAGATACCACGAGGGTGACTGGAGAAAGATAGTGGGAGTCTGACATTGATATGCATCTGTTATTCCTATATGAAGTTAGCTACATGGAATGTGAGGTTTTAAAAGGCCTACAAGCAAAAGGAGTTAAAGATATTTATGAATAATAATAATATAATAATGATAGCAGTAACAGAATATAGATTCAAAGAAAGCAATAATACAATAATTCTAAAAAAGATAATAAAAGGGAGACTAGTGCACAATTATAATCACAACAGTAGAGGTAGAATCTGGGTAATCTGGGACCAAAAATATTATAAAATTTGATGCTGAGCAAATGGCAGAGCAATTTATTCATGGGAGAGTTACAATGTGTAGCTTGGGAATTGAATTTCATTTTACAGTTGTTTATGATTTGCACACAATAAAAGACAAGAGAGGGTTGTGGGAAGCTTTAAGAAACATCCAGAGCTCTCAACAAGGCCCTTGTCTTGCCATGGGTGAAATGAAGTATTACATATTGAAGATAGAAAGTATCGAAATTCTATAATTGAGATAGAAACTAAGGATTTAATGACTATCTCTTTGATACTGGAGTGACTGAAATGCGATCAATGGGGAAAGCGTATACTAGAACAAATACTCATATCTAGAGCAAAATTGACAGAGCATTGGTCAATCTTGAATGGCTTATAAAATACCACCACTTGGAGGTCAATGTCATGGATCAAAAAATTTCAGATTACTCTCTACTATGTATCAAGCTAGAAGAATAGTTGCATGGGGGACCTAGGCCTTTTCGATTCCTAAACTGTTTAGCTGAACATAAGAGCTTCCTAAATAAAGTGGCAACAACTTAGGATCAAAGAATTAATGGGGGTGGTATGAGTAAAGTATGGCATAAGCTAAAAGTGGTCAAGCATGATATGAAGAAATTGAATAGAGAAGAGTTTAATAAGGTGAGCGATAAAGTGAGTCGGCTGAGACAACAAGTAGTTGACCTGCAAACTCAAATGAGGGAACATGGCATACATTGTTTGATCAGGAAAGTTCACTAAAATAAGAGCTAGAGAAATGGAGCAATATTGAAGAAAGTATATTCCGTTAGAAAGCTTGAATATAGTGGCTGAAATTAAGTGAATCCTGTCACGACCCAAACTTAACCGTCGTGATGGCACCTATCATGGAACTAGGTCAGCCTCACTCAACAAAACTCAACTCAACAGCAATAAGTTTGAAAACAATAACGGAAGCATTTAACATAGAAGAAAACGTTTTGAAACATAAGAAAATCCCAAAGTGATACAATCCAACCCAAAACCAAGGTGCCACCGAGTATATGAGCGTCTACTCGAAATGCAAACCACTACAAGGTCTAAAGGGAAACAACTAAAAGTACATCAAATGATAAAAGAGGAGAGCCAAGGCCCGCGAACGCAGTGCAGCTACCTCGATAGTCTCCAAACTCTGAAATTGCTCGATCAACAACCGCCTCCATGAACAGAGTCGCCTGGATCTGCACACGAGGTGCAGGGAATAACATGAGTACACCAACTCAGTAAGTAACAAATCCAAACTTTGGATTGAAAGGTAGTGACGAACTCAACCTCAACATATATAACAGATTAATGTGCAAAAATGTAGGCATGCTCTCAAGTAAAATAGACAGCTCAAAGCAATAAGGTAAATACAGATCTGAACAGTGTAAAGTATACAGCTCCGCTATCTCTACATGCCAATGCACAAACTGTATGTATGCACCATGTACTCCCACTATGAAGTGCTCAACCACTCGGTATTATATATGACCATCCAGCCCAAGGAAATCCATCCCGGAATATATACAACACTGACTGTAAGTCACCCAGTACCGAGGAAAAAAGGGCAATCCAACCTTGTGGAGAAATCCATCTCCAGATATCAAGTACTTTGGACAAATCCATGTCCAAGAAAATCCATCCCTCAATAATATCATTCGCACTCAGTAGGGGTATGTTACAGACTCCAGAGGGGCTCGTGCAACCCAAGCACTATCGTAATCATCAATGTAAACGCCGCGGCATGCAGCCCGATCGCATAACTGTCACTCATAAACAAGCTCTCTGCCTTAGTCAGTCGTCAACTTCTCCAGTCTCACCAGAGCTCACAATGTCATGAAAACAACCCGGAACAATGATATGATGAATAATTAAATAACTGAGACTGAGATATAATATAAAAAAGCATGATCATGACTGAGTATGGAATATTAAATGAAACTAGTGAGATCACAGCAAGAAACAAACGCTAAAGGTCCAAACAATACCGGCACAAAGCATAAACATGATATCTAGAAAGTCAATAAGCTCGAAAGTACATTCGCTCACGAGTCTAACCATATCAAATTTACTCAAATCGACAAACAAATCCCATTCAAAACCGCAAAATTCTAATTCAAGAACACTTTATCTTCTTCCCCAATTTTTCACCCCAAATCACAAATTAGATAACAAAATTAAATGTAGAATCATGGGATTTAACCAAAACCAAGTGAGAAACACTTACCCCAATCAACTCTCTGAAAATCCCTTCAAAAATCGCCCAAATTCGTGGTCTCTAGCTCAAAATATGAAAATGGGCTCAAACCCTCGATTTTGAAATTTAACAATGTTGCCCAGCTTTCCTTCTTCGCAAACGCAGAAGTACCCTCTCGTTTACGAAGCACAACTGCCTCTGACCAGAAATTCCTCCTACGCGAATGCGATCTACCACTCGCAAATGCGTACCTTTACTGAGCCTTCTCATCGCAAATGCGACCTCAACCTCGCGAACGCGTAGACCAAATGAATGGGGTCCCCAGTTGCCTATTCTCTTCTTCGCAAACGCGTGACTCATCTCGCATCCGCGGTGCATTCTACTCCTAACCCTTCGCGAACGTGTCCCTTACTTTATGAACGCGAAGAACAACTCTTCCTCAATACCTAGATACTCTTCGCGAACGTGAGACCTTCCTCGCGAATGCGTAAGAGGAAACCAGCAACAACAAAACCAGCAAATCAGCTATCTCCCAAAGGACATAATTGGTCCATTAGACACCAGAAACTCACCCGAGACCCTCGGGACCTCAAAATTTGCACACAAGTCAGAAATGACACCACAAACCTACTCCAACTTCCAGAAATCCAATCTGACCCCGATATCAAAATTTTCACTGCCGGCCAAAATCACCAAAATTCTAACATTCGCCAATTCAAGCCTAATTCTGCAACGGACCTCCAAATCACATTCCGGACGCGCTCCTAAGTCAAAAATCACCTAACGAAGCTAACAGAACCATGAAATTTCAAATCTGAGGTTGTTTACATATAAGTTAACTTCCGATCCACTTTTTCCAACATAAGCTTCCAATTAAGAGACTAAGTATCTCAATTCACACCAAAACTACTCCGGACCCGAACCAACTCACCCGGTAAGACATAATACAACTAAAGAACACAAATGAAGCAAAAAATGGGGAAACAGGGCTACGAATCTCGAAACAACCGGTCAGGTTGATACATCTTCCCCCTCTTAAACAAACGTTCGTCCTCAAACGGGTCTAGAAACATACTTGGAGCCATAAATAGGTGTGGATATCTGCTCTGCATCTCCCGCTCGGTCTCCCAACTAGCCTCATCCACCAGCTGACCTCTCCACTGCACCTTCACTGAAGCTATATCTTTTGACCTCAATTTTCGAACCTGACGCCCCGAAATAGCCACCGGCTCTACATCATAGGTCAAATCACCAATCCTCCAAAGCATAGAAATGTGAAATACTAGATGCACACTCGATAAGCTAGGTGGTAAAGCAAGCTCATAGGCTACCTTCCCAATCCTCTAAAGCACCTCAAGCGGCCCAATAAATCGAGGGCTCAACTTGCCCTTCTTCCCAAATCTTATAACACCCTTCATGGGTGAAACCTTCAGCAAGACCTTCTCCCCAACCATGTAAGACACATTACTAACCTTTCTGTCAGCATAACTCTTTTGTCTCGACTATGTTGTGCGAAGCCGCTCCTGAATTAATTTCACCTTGTCCAATGCCTCCTGAACTAAGTATGTACCCAATAGCCTAGCCTCACGCAGATCAAACCAACCCACTGGAGATCTACACTGCCTCCCATGTAAAGCCTCATACGGAGCCATATGAATACTCGACTAATAACTGTTGTTGTAAGCAAACTCCCCGAGTGGCAGAAACTGATCCCATAAACCCCCAAAATCAATGACACAAGCCCGTAGCATGTCCTCCAATATATGAATAGTGCGCTCAGACTGTCCGTCCGTCTGAGGGCAAAATATTGTGCTCAACTCAACTTGAGTGCCCTACTCTTACTGCATGGCCCTCCAAAACTGCGATGTAAACTGCGTGCCTCTATCTGAAATGATGGAAACTAGCACTCCATGAAGGCAAACAATCTCTCTAATGTAAATCTCAGCCAACCGCTCTGAAGAATAGGTAGTACTCACAAGAATGAAGTGTACGGACTTGGTCAGCTGATCTACAATAACCCAAATAGCATTGAACTTCCTCGAAGTTTGTGGGAGCCCAACTACGAAATCCATGGTGATCCGCTGCCACTTCCATTCTGGAATCTCTATCTTCTGAAGCAAGCCACCCAATCTCTGATGCTCATATTTCACCTGCTGATAGTTGAGACACCGAGCTACAAACCCAACTATATCTTTCTTCATCCTCCTCCACCAATAGTGCTGCCTCAAATCCTAATACATCTTCGCAGCACCCGGATGGATAGATTTCTGCAAACTATGAGCCTCCTCAAGAATAAACTCTGGTAGCCCATCCACATTGGGCACACATATCCGGCCCTTTATCCTCAGTACCCCATCATCACCAATAGTCACATCTCTAGCATCACCGTGTTGAACCATGTCCTTGAGGACAAGCAAATGCGGATCATCATATTGGCGCTCTCTGATGCAATCGAATAGGGAAGATCGAGAAACCACACAAGCTAGGATCCGACTGGACTCCGAAATATCTAGTCTCACAAACTGATTGGCCAAGGCCTAAACATCAACTGCAAGGGATCTCTCACCAAAAGGAAGGAATTCAAGACTACCCATCCTCACTGCCTTTCTACTCAAGGCATCAGCCACCACATTGGCATTTTTCGGATGGTACAAAATGGTAATATCATAGTCCTTTAGCAGCTCCAACCATCTTCGCTGCCTCAAATTGAGATCCTTCTATTTGAACAAGTGTTGGAGGCTATGATGATTAGTAAACACCTTACAAGACACACCATAGAGATAATTCCTCCAAATCTTTAACGCGTGAACAATGGCAGTCAACTCTAAATCGTGAACAGGCTAATTCTTCTCATGGGGATTCAACTGACGCAAATCATAAGCTATCACTCTACCCTCCTACATCAAAACACACCCAATGCCAACCCGAGAAGCATCACAATATATGGTATAAGAACCAGAAGCTGATGGCAGAACTAATACTGAAGTTGTGTTCAAGGCAGTCTTGAGCTTCTGAAAGTTTGCCTCACACACATCCGACCACCTGAAAGGAGCACCCTTTTGGGTCAATTTGGCCAAGGGCAATGCAATAGACGAGAAACCCTGAACGAATCATCGGTAGTAATCAACCAAACCATGAAAGCTCGGAATCTCTATGGCTGAGGACGATCTTGGCCAACTCTAAACCGCTTCTATTTTCTTCGGATCAACTTGAATACCTTCACTAGACACCACGTGCCCCAAGAACGCAACTGAACTGAGCCAAAACTCACACTTTGAGAACTTGGCATAAAGCTTCTCTTCCCTCAACCGCTGCAATACAACGCTCAAATGCTTGGCGTGCTCCTACGAGCTACGAGAGTACACCAGGATATCATCAATGCATACAATAATGAACGAGTCAAGATAAGGCCGAAACACGATGTTCATCAAATGCATGAATGTTGTTGGGGCGTTGGTCAACCCAAAAGATATCACAAGGAACTCATAATGACCATATCGAGTCCTGAAAGCTGTCTTAAGAATGTCCGTGTCCTTAATCTTCAACTGGTGATACCCTGACCTCAAGTCAATCTTGGAGAACACCCTCGCTCCTTGAAGTTGGTCAAATAAATCATTAATACAAGGCAAAGGATACTTATTCTTGATGGTGACTTTGTTGATCTGTCGGTAATCAATGCACATTCTCATAGTGCCATCCTTCTTCTTCACAAATAGAATTGGTGCACCCTAAGTTGAAACACTAGGCCGAATAAACCCCTTATCAAGGAGTTCCTGAAGCTGCTCCTTCAATTCCTTTAACTCTGCCGGTGCCATACGATACGGTGGAATAGAAATGGGTTGAGTGCCTGGCACCAAATCAATACTGAAGCCAATATCTCTATCCGGCGGAATGCCCGACAGGTCTGCAAGAAACATATCCGAAAAATCTCTCACCACCGGAACTGAATCAATAGTAGGAGTCTCTGTACTAACGTCCCTCACAAAGGACAAATAAGAAAGACAACCATTTCCAACCATCCATTGGGCCTTCAAGAATGAAATGACTCTACTGGGGACATAATCCAATGAATCTCGCCACTCAATCTGTGGCAATCCCCGCATAGCCAACGTTACCATCTTAGCGTGACAGTCTAGAATAGTATGACACGGAGGCAACCAATCCATGCCTAATATCACATCAAAGTCAACCATACTAAGCAGTAATAGATCCACTCTAGTCCCCCAGTAGTCACTACATATGACCGTTATATATGATCCATAATAATAGTATCGCCCACCGGTGTAGATACACAAACAGATAAAACTAGAGACTCACGGGGCATGTTCAGATAATGAACAAAATACGACGACACAAATGAATAGGTGGAACCAGGGTCAAATAATACAAACGATGACATACGGAGATAATACATGTGATTATTGTGCTTGAAGCAATGGCATCTAGCCTAGCAGGGAGTGCATAGAAATGGTCCTGACCGCCACTTGATCGGCCTCCCCCTCTAGGGAGACCCCTAGATGACTGACCTTCGCCCTGAGCTGGCTGGGTGGGTGGTAAAGTAACTGGTGCTGAAGTTGAAGGCTGACTCCTCTGCTGAGATGAACCTCACATAAGGCGGGGATAGAACCTCTTGATATGACCCAAATCTCCACACTTAAAAGCAACCTCTACCGACCACTGGTGGTGGGGACTGAAGGGAGGCCCGAGTACCAGGATACCCGCAAGAAAGCCCCCATATAGATGAACCCTGAGCTGACAGTGTATGAAACAAACTCTAAGCTGGAAGGGTATTGAGAGACGAGTGGCACTGATGAGAACTGTGAGAACCATGGCCAGATGATGCACCACGGTGAACTGGACGAGTCTTCTAAGCATGCTTGTAGAGACGACCCCTACCGTGGTGAAACTAACCTCCAGAAGGAACACTACCAAAGCTACCTGAACTAGGAGACGTCTTGGCATCCCTTTCAACCCGCTCCTAACTGCGGACCGACTCTATCTCCCAAGCAATGTCAACAACCTCCTTAAAATTAGCACCAGTCATCCTCTCTCTAGTCATAAGTATCCGCAGATGGTATGTGAGGCCATAAATAAACCTCCTGATCCTCTCCCTATCTGTGGGAACCAACCAAATAGCATGACGGGCCAACTCAAAAAATCTCATCTCGTACGGCATCACCGTCATACCATTCTGATGCAACTGCTCGAACTGTCTGCACAGCTCCTCTCTATGGGATCACGGCACACACTTCTCCAAGAAGAGAACATAAAACTCCTGCCATGTAAGTGGTGCTACACCAACTAGCATACGCCTCTCATAAGCCTCCCACCAAGTGAAGGCAGCTCCAGTGAACTAAAAAGTAATAAACGAGACCCCACTAGTCTCCAAAATACCTGATGTACGGAGAATCCTCTGACACTTATCCAAGATACCCTGGGCATCCTCGCCCTCTGTACCACTAAAAGTCGGAGGCTGGAGCCTCCCAAACCTCTCCAATCTACGTTTCTCATCATCAGGCTTGACTGGAACCACATAATCCTGAGCAGGTGCAACCAGCTGGGCTGGTGGTGCCATCGGCGTCTGGAATCCCTGTACCACCTGCTCTAGTGTACGGGCGACGGGAGTCTGAGTACCTCCCCTGGCCTAGGAATTGGTTGATGTGGTAGAAATAGAGACCGCCTAGCAATACTGGTGCACAAGGTCAGAATCTGAGCTAAGGTCTCCTGAAAACCTGGGATCACTAAGGGCACAGCTGGTGCATCCATAACTAGGACCTGATCCTAAGCTGGGGCAACTGGTGGATCTGTAGGTGTTTCCCTAGCTGCTGTGCGGGCTACACCTCTACCCCTACCACAACCTCGACCGCGACCTCAGCCTCTCGCGGCCCTAACTGGTGGCACTGGTGGATGTCCATCTTTCCCAGTAGCATGTATCCTCACCATCTGTGAGAGAATAGAATAACAGAAGTTTAGTTACTAGTATCAATAGATCTGCACGATAAAAATTCAAGAATGTGAAGTTTTCTAAAAGTTCTGCAGCCTCCCGAAGATAAGTACAGACGTCTCTGTACCAATCCGCAAGACTCTACTAATCCCGCTCATTACTCATTAGACCTATGTAACCTAGGCTCTGATACCAACTTGTCACGACCCAAACTCAACCGTGGTGATGGAGCCTATCGTGTAACTAGGTCAGCCTCACTCAACAAAACTCAACACAACAGCAATAAGTTTGAAAACATTAACTGAAGCATTTAACATAAAAAAAACTATTTGAAACATAAGAAAATCCCAAAGTAATACAATCTAGCCCAAAACCAGGGTGTCACTAAGTACATGAGCATCAACTCGAAATACAGACCACTACAATGCAGTGCAGCTACCTTGATAGTCTCCAAACTCTAGAGCAACCACCACCGTAAACATAGTTGTCTAGATCTGCACATGAGTTGTAGGGGGTAACGTGAGTGCACCAACTCAATAATCAACAAGTCCAAACTTTGGATTGAAAGGTAGTGACGAACTCAACCACAAAAAATATAATAGATTAATGTGCAGAAACATATGCATGCTTTCAAGTAAAATAGACAACTCAAAGTAATGAGGTAAATACAGATCTGAACAGTGTAAAGTATGCAGCTCCGCTATCTCTACGTAGCAATGTACAGACTGTATGTATGCACCATGTACTCCCACTCTCAAGTGCTCAACTATTCGGTACTAAATATGGCCATCCGGCTCAAGTAAATCCATCTCGGAACATATACAATACTGACTGTAAGTCACCCAGTACCAAGGACAAAAGGGCAATCCAACTCTGTGGAGAAAGTATCAAGTTCTTCGGAAAAATCCATGTCCAGGGAAATTCATCCCTCAATAATATCATCCGCGCTCACTGGGGTGTGTTACAGACTGTAGAGGGGCTCCTGCAGCCCAAGCACTATTATAATCATCAATATAATCGATGCAGCGTGCAGCCCGATCCCATAACTGTCACTCATAAACAGGCTCTCGACCTCACTCAGTCATCAATCTCTCAAGTCTCACCACGAGCTCACAATGTCATGAAAACAACCCGGAACAATGATATGATGAATCAATAAATAACTGAGACTGAGATATAATATATAAATGCATGATCATGAGTGAGTATGGAATATTAAATGAAACTAGAGAGATAATAGGAAGAAATGATTGCTAAGGGTCCAAATAATACCATCACAAAGCCTAAACATGTTATATGTCATGGTTATAGCTCAAATACTTTATCACACGAAGAAAACATGGATATCAATAGGATAGAGTCACTAATCGGTGTCATGAAATCACCCAGGTCACAATTCTCACGGTACGCACCCGCACGTCCGTCACTTGGAATGTGTGCCACCTTAATATTAATCGCATAACACATAGTTCGGGGTTTCGAACCCTCAGAACCAAGTTTGGAAGCGTTACTTACATCAAACCAAGCAAAATCCTACTCCGTGATGTCTTTGCCTCTCAAATCGGCCTCCAAACATCCTGAATCTAGACACAAGCAATACAATATGATCAATATAGGCTAAAGGAATCAATTCCACAAGCAAAATACCAATTATAGCCAAAACTTCCGAAATTGGCTCAAACCCAGCCCCGGGGCCTACGTCTCGAAATCCGACAAAAGTCACAAAACCCGAAATCACATTCACTCACAAGTCTAACCATACAAAATTTACTCAAATTCGATAACAAAATCCCATTTAAAGCCCCAAAATTCGAACTCAAGAACAATTTATCTTCTTCCCTAATTTTACCCCCTAAATCACAAATTAGATGACAAAATTAAAGGTAGAATCATAGGATTTAACCAAAACCAAGTGAGAAAAACTTACCCCAAACAAATCTCTGAAAATCTCTTCAAAAATTGCCTGAATCTGTGTTCTCTAACTCAGATTATGAAAAATGGGCTCAAACCCTCGATTTTGAAATTTAACAGTGCTGCCCAGCTTTCCTTCTTCGCGAACACAGAAGTACCCTCGCGCTCGCGAAGCACAACTAGTGAATGCGTACCTTTACTGAGCATTCTCATCGTGAATGAGACCTCAACCTTGTGAACGCTTAGACCAAATGAATAGGGTCCCTAGTTGCCTCTTCTCTTCTTCGCGAACCCGTTACCCATCTCGCGTCTACGATGCACTCTACTCCTAACCCTTCGCGAATACATCCCTTAATTCGCGAACGTGAAGAAAAATTCTTCCTAAATCCCCACATACTCTTCTCAAAAGTGATACCTCCTTTGCGAACGCGTAAGAGGAAACCAGCAACAGCAAGACTAGCAGATCAGCTATCTCCTAAAGGCCATAATTGGTTCGTTAACCACCCGCAACTCACCCAAGACTCTCAGGACCTTAATAAAACATACAAACACGTCCCATAATATCATACGAACTTAGTGGAACCTTTGAATCACTCAAAATAAAATCAAATTATCAAATTACCCCCCGGATTCAAGCCTAAGAAGTTCTAAACTTCCAAATTTCACAAATGATGCCGAAACCTATTAAATCACGTCCGATTGACCTCAAATTTTACACACAAGTTAAAAATGACACCAAGAACCTATTCCAACTTCTGAAAATCAAATCCGACCCCAATATCAAAATTTTCACTATCGACCAAAATCGCCAAAATCCTAACTTTCGCCAATTCAAGCCTAATTCTACCATGTACCTCTAAATCACATTCCGGATGCGCTCCTAAATCCAAAATTACCTAACGAAGCTAGAGAAATCATTAAATTTCAAATCCGAGGTTGTTTACATATAAGTCAACTTCCGGTCAACTTTTTCCAACTTAAACTTCCAATTAAAAGACTAAGTGTCTCCATTCACTCCAAAACTACTCCGGACCCAAACCAACTGACCTGGTAAGACATAATACAGTTGAAGAACACAAATGAAGAATAAAATAAGGAAATGGATCTACGACTCTCGGACCGTCCGGATCGTTACAAATTCAATAATGCTTTTATCTTTACTAACGTGAAGAATAGACTAGCGCAAAACAAGATCAAGAGCTTAATCAATGCTGAGAGGAATATGGTGCAGGATCAAGAAGGCATAAAAATGTATTATTGGGGTTCTTTGGGATCTCTTCTACCAATCTACTAGTTGTAAATCCCATTATTATGCAATAAGGAAGAGTACAGAGTAGAGAACATCAGCTATCCCTCATTGTACCTATAACTACAGATGGAGTGGTTCAAGCCCTCAAAGATATTGAATATCTTAAAGCATTAGGGTGTGATGGATTTAATGCCTATTTTTTAAAAATGGCATGGCATCTGATAAAGGTTGAGATTACTAATGCAGTATTGGATTCATTGCTACAGGGTTCATGTGTAAACCTATCAAATGCACCACCATAACACTGATCCCAAATGTACAAAATCCAATTAGAATTTTTGAGTTTAGGCCCATTTCTTGATGTACTTTACAATACAAAGTCATTTCTAAAATACTGACACATAGAATGCAAGCTGTAATGAATGATATTGTTAATCCAAGTCAATCAGCCTTTGTCCCTGGGAGAGTGATCACGGACAATATTATAATGAGTTATGAACTAGTAAAGGGATATGAAAGAAAAGGGGTGTGTAGTAAGTGAATGTTGAAGATAGACATGATTAAGGCCTTTGGCTCAGTTTAGTGGTGTTTTATAGAACAGATGCTTGCTTATCTTCACTTTCCTGCTAAATTTGTACAATGGGTAATGGCATGTATAAGCTCAGTATCATATTCTGTCATCATAAATGGTACCCTACTGTCCCCTTGCCTGCAAAAAAAGGACTAAGACAAGGTGACTTTATGTCTCCCTTTCTGTTTGTGTTAGCCATAAAGTACCTCACTAGGATCTTGAAGACACTAAAAAGAAAACCTGATTTCAACTACCACTCTAAGTGTGCAAGAATGAATATTGCACAGGTGAGTTTTGCATACGACTTGTTGCTACTTAGCAAAGGGGATATAGTATCTGTAAAGATGATGTTTGAGTGTTTTCAACAGTTCTTCCAAGCCTCTGATCTAAAGGCAAACGTAGACAAGAGCTCCATTTATTTTGGAGGAGTGCCTGAGGAGGAACAAAATAAGATAACACAAGAGTTGGGATTTGCAAAAGGAGAAATATTATTTAGGTATTTAGGGGTCCTCTTGAGTACTAAAAGGACATTAGTACTACAATAAAAGCATCTTCTTAATAAGATCATGGGTAGAATCACTTCTTGGACATCAAAATTACTCACCTATGCTGGTAGAGTATAGTTGATCAAATATGTCTTATTCTCGGTGCAGGTGTTTTGGTCCCAGGTATGCATCTTACTAAAAAAAAAAGTGGTGAAGGTAATTAAATCACTATGTACAAGGTTTCTTTGGACAAGAGGTGCAGATATGTACAAGAAAGCATTAATAGTATGGGATAAAATGTGTTGTCCCTAGACAACATGAGGCCTAAATTTCTTGCATGTGCGTAGTTGGAACAAGATTGCTATTTGTAAAATGATGTGGAATATTTTCCAAAAGAAAGACAAGTTATAAGTCCAATGGATCCATAGCTACTATATAAAAGGGACAGCTGTTTGGAATGCACAAGAGGCACAGACTTCATGTGTGGTGAGGAAAATATTGAATGCTAAGGAAATCTATACAGAATCAGGTTACATGAAGGATGGCATACAATGTATGCAACAATTCTCCACGAAAGAGATTTACATCAAATTGAGATGGGAAATTCCTAAGGTTGAATGGAGAAGACTCATATATAACAATTAAGATCACCTAGATGGCTTTTCATTTTGTATCTGGCCTTAAATAATAGATTATTCACGCGAGAAAGGTTGGTGCAGTGGAAGCAAATTGGGGATCTGAGTTGTGTGTTATGTCAAGTAGCAGCAGAGACTATTGAACATTTTGGTTTCGAATATATAGAGGAAGACTCTGCAATGATAAGGATTGATTAGGCAACCTATGACATGGTAACTTGAGAAGGAATGGGCTATAAAACAGGGAAAAGGAAGAACTGATGAAGCTAATATTTACATAATGGCGCTGGCAACAAGTATCTATATTATACGGATAGAAAGATATTTGAGAATGTTTAAGAAAAGAGCAGAACAGTGACGAGTATAGTGAGGCACATTATCCAGGAGGTATATTCTAGAGGTGACTCATGTGTTAGACTACAAAGAAAGATGAATGAGTTGAATTTTTACCCTTAAGTTTCAAAGTAGTATAACACAACAATAAGGATAGAGGCATTAGGAAGATGTGGAGATGCATGTTTGGGGCCGTCTGTCCAAACCTGATTAATATTTTGTTTGATCTGCTTGTACATATTTACTTGGTAAAATAAAGAAAATTTAATTACTAAAAAAGGAATTTTATTATTTTATCCTTATTTTCTAATTCCAAAGTATCTCAAAAAAAATATCCATTCCATATTCATCGTACCTTCTTTTTGTTACAAAGATACTTTTAAATTTATAAAAAAAAATTGTAAAAATGTAAGGTTATTTTAGTCATTTTACGATAAAAACAGCTTATTAATCATTTTTAACAAACACATCAACTATTTGTTATCATTTTAGATATTTCTAACCAAATATGTAACTGATTATTTACCTAAATAATTATAGCATTTTATGCTTACAACTATTTACAATCATCTTACCCAAACGAGCTCTTAAATTTGAAATTTCTTTTAAAGTCAAAATTGTGGTTAGAAGGTGCACTTCACATGAATTTTTCCTAAATTTTAATTACTTTTCACTTATTTTTATTTAAAACCCGCCTATCGAGGCACAACATCCTTCATACACCTTAGTCCAACTTCAACTTGGGAAAAGAGCCAAATATATCCCTTTATTTTTGGATATTATTTATATTTAACCTCTGTTAAATTATTCGGCTTAATTTATCCCTATTATTATACTACCGGTCAAATTTACCCCTACCATCACCAAATTTTAAAAAATTACCTCTTGATTTATCAAATATCCAAAATTTCCAACTTCCTTTTATTTAAAATTCTAAATTACTTGTTGTTCTTCTTGCTCCATTATTTTCTGAAATTACTATTGATGTGAATGCAAAAGGTACTAGACTATACAAACTATTCATGGATATTTTTAGTTACCAATGCACCCACTTCTTTCTTGTGATAATGGGTTTGAAATTGGTTTAAAAAAATTTATTTTTCAACCATATACGCATCGTAGAATTTAGTGGGTCTATTTATTTTATACTATATGCAGCTGATCATCATGTATGTACATGTATATTCAAATATATTTTGTTATTATCTAGTTAGTATAGAGTTCGATCGACTAAATTAAGAGTGCACAATGCGTAGGCATTTGATTAAAGCAAAGTTGAATTCGACAATGTAAAGTCTCCAAGGAAGTTCAACTTATATCATTAATACTTGCAAAGTCTCCATATCTTTGGTGCAACGAATTCATTAAAGGTGGGGTGTTATAAATACTTTTGGAATTCAGACAAGCTACCTAATTTAGTTTATTCAATTTACTATACTTTATTTATTAACCGATATATTATTTTAATATTTCTTTCTCTTGTAATGTTTTTTTTCCAATACGAAAAGGTAAATGTCAATTATTTCGAAAATAGTGGATCGTAAAGAAGAAAAAGTGCCTTAATTAAAATAATTTGGGAGATTATATTTCACTTGACGGATTGAGGGGTAATTTTTAAAAGTTCGCTGATAGTACGGATAAATTTGGCCAAATAATATAGCGGAAGTTAATATAGACAATATCCGAAAGTAGAGGGATATATTTGAACCTTTTCCTCTTTAACTTTAAATAACTACTTTTCTTGCTTCAACTTCAAATGTTGCCCCGAGCAGTACCAAGTTAAAATCAACTTTGTCCAAAAACTTATTCAAAAAGGGGATTTTTCATTCGTATATGCTATTTAAAACCTTATTACGAAAAATGTCTTAGTTTTCCGACCTAAACACGTTTTAGCTACAAAATGTATACAATCCACTTTAAAAGTCTCATAATCCTTTATTAGTGCCTTCAATCAAGGGATTTAGTTATACCTTTTTCCTTTTTTCTCTCCTCTCTCCCCTCTTCTCTCCATATTCTATTTGTTGTACCCTTGATATCTAAGGTCTTTTCTTCTCTTTGAATTTTCGATGTAAATTACTTCCTCTGAGTTTTTCTTACGTTTTCTTCATGCTTGACGCCAAAAAAGGATGGACAGTTAAAATCAAATCAACAATATATTGAATGAAAAAGTTTATTTGTTTATTAATTAAATCAAAAAATGCAAGATATGTACTGTCACAACCCAAAACTAAACCCGGTCGTGATGGCGTCTATCATGGAACTAGGCAAATCGACACACTCCCAAAATAATTTGATATTTCATTAAAAGATAGATAAAAGCCTTTTTCATACTGAAATTTCATAAAAGAGTTCAACTCAAAAACAAAATGCAGAATTAAATAGCCCGACATCGGGGTGTCACTAAGTCACGAGCAACTACTACAACTGTTCTGAAAGATAGCAAGACTAACATAGTCTGAGAGTAATCAAAATACACTAAAGGGAAGATAAAGAAAGATAAAAGCAGGACTGCGATCGCAAGGCAGCTACCTCGTTATCTCCAATGAAAGTCTGCAACTGGAATAGTCAATAGCCGCTATCATGGCCAGAGATACCTAGATCTGCACACAAGGTGGAAGGGTAACGTGAGTACACCAATTTAGTAAGTAACACGTCCAAACTATTGACTAATAGGTAGTGACAAACTTAACCTCAACATGCAAACAGAATAAACTGTGCAGAAAAGTAGGCATACTTTCAATTCAATTATTCAGCTCAAACAGTAAAGTAAATACCGATCTAGACAATATGATGTATAAAGCTCAACAAATCTCTACGTGCCAATGCATAGAATGCATAAAAATGTACCGTGTACCTCCACTCTCAAGTGCTCAACCACTCGGTACTGTATATGGCCATCCGGCCCAGGGAAGGTCCATTCCGGAATATATACACATCACTGACAACAGTCACTCAATACCGAGGATGTCCATTCAAGACCTATGGAGAAGATCCATCTCCAGGTATAAATACTTCGGACAAAATCCATGTCTAGGGAAGATTCATCCCTCAATAATATCAATTGCACTCACTGGGGTGTGTTACAGACTCTGGAGGGGCTCCTACAGCCCAAGCGCTATCATAATCATCAACATAATCGTTGCGGCGTGTAGCCCGATCCCATAACTGTCACTCATAATCAGGCTCTCGGCCTCACTCAGTAATCACTCTCCAGTCTCACACACGAGCTCACAATGCCATAAAACTAGCCCGGAATAATGATATGATGTGCCAAATAATAACAACTGAGACATAATATGAAATGCATGCATAAGACTGAGTATAGAATATCAATGAAACTAATGAGATGACAGCAAGAAATGGCCACTGGGGTCCCAACAGTATCGGAATGAAGCCCTAATATGATATCTAGCATGAATTACAGCTCATTTACATTAATCACATGATAGAAATACGGATATTAGGAAGAAAGAGTCACTAAAAAGTGCCATGGAATGAACCAGGTCCCGATTCTCATGGTGCACACTCACACGCCCATCACTTGGCATGTGCATCACCACACACTAATCACATAACACATAGTTCGGGGGTTTCGAATCCTTAGAACCAAGTTTGGAAGCGTTACTTACCTCAATCAAGCCAAAATTTGATGTCTCTCGAACCGGCCTCCAAATGCCCCGAATCTAGTCAAAAGCAATACAATACGATCAATATAGGCCAAGGAACCAATTCCACACAAAAATTTACTTAAATGGATACAAATCCTAAAATTCACCCAAACTTGGCCCCAGTCCCACATCTCGGAATCTGACAAAAATAACAAAACTAGAAATCCTATTCACTCACGAGTCCATACATACAAAATTCATTAAAATCCAACTCCATTTGGCCCCTCAAATCCTCAAGTCAAACTCTCCAAAATCCCAAGCCCTAACCCCTCATTTTCACCCCTAATCTTCACTAATTACATGATTAAACAATGGAAAATCACCACATATACGAGTATTAGGGCTCAAGCAACTTACCTCACTGATAATCCCTTGAATCCCTCTTCAAAATCTCTCTCAAAAGCTTCAAAACCAATTGAAAATGGTGAAGAATGGACCAAAATTCGTGAAGTCCATAATTTATACTTTCTGCCCAGAGATACCCCATCTGCGGTCCAACAGTTGCTTCTGCGACGCCGCACCTGCAAAAAATCCATCGCAGGTGCGGTTCCCACTTACTCCCTCAGAACCCGCTTCTACGGTCACCATATCGCACATGTGGTCTCGCAGGTGCGCTCCAATTATCGCAATTTTGCTTCCATCCTACCACAGCCTTGGTCGCATTTGCGGATCCTTCTCCATTTCTGCAGGCTCGTACCTGCGGTTCCCACTCAGTAGGTGCAGTTATGATAGCTGAGTTCAACTTCAGCATTCCTCAAATTCCAAACTTGTTCCGTTAACCATCCGAAATCATCCTGAGCCCCTCGGGACCTATCACGACCCAAAATCCACTAAGGGTCGAGATGGCGCCGGACACCATTGTCAGGCAAGCCAACCATAAATACTTAATTAAATTCTCATTCAAACAATTGTGAAAAAAACTCTGATTTTTTTTCTTCAATTTTTACTAGTAAAAGATACTCAGTTCAAATTAAATATAAATGTCAAGAAGTCAATACAAAATACCCCATAACTATCCCAGAACCCGATGTCACAAGTGCATAAGCTATTTCTAGGAAGCAATACAATACAACAACCGTACGGAATATAAATTGGATAGAAAATAAATACAATAATCTGGAAAAGACTCTGCTGGATACGGGTCGTCTCGAGAAGTGCAGCTCACCTAAGTCTCTGCATCAACCATGCTGCTACGCCCGCCAGGCCACTAGTGATGCATGTGCTTGTGCAACAAAAATGCACAGCAAGTGTAGTATGAGTACGAAAACAACGTGTACCCAATGAGTATCCCGTTTAATCTCGAAAAAGTAGAGACAAGAGGTCGACTTTGACACTTACTAGTGGTCCAATAATGATACGTCCATAATATAATGAATCGAGGATTTATATAAACAGGACTTGTAATTTAATAGGGTGAAACATGTGAACAATTCTTTCTTTTATGTGAAATTCTCAAAGTTCCTTTTTCATCATTTATACACATATTCTCAAGCCGGGAAGAGGCAATAACAACTTCAATAAGTTTCAAGGCAAGCAATACAAGCATGCGCAAATCAATGTCGAGGTCGTACTGTCCGATCAGACAATATTTAAATTGTGCACTGTCAGAGGGTCGAATGGCGTGAACCATAGATGCATCTATTTAATCTACTGAGGCATTCGGCCCGTTCTACAATAGATAAACACATTCAAACAATCAAATCAATAATTCATCAAGGAGCAAATATTCAGGAAAAGGCAAGTTCCTCTTTTAAAACTCAAGAAATGATATCCAGCCTTTTTTTGAAATTCATTTACACGTTCGATATGTTTTAAGCATTTTAAGTTTGTCAACAAGGTTGCAAGTATTACAAGAAAGCATGATTTTGGGCCCTAAACTACCCGGACTTGAGCAAAATAGCAGCTACGCACGGAATCTCGTCACCTCGTGCGTACGTAGCCCCCGCAAATAGGAGCACATATCCAATTAACTCACCTATGGGGACAATTCCCTCTTACAAGGTTAGAAAGGAGACTCACCTAGCTCCGAAGATCCATAACCGGCATTCCACACCCTTCCAAAGACTCGAATCGATGCACAATGCTCCAAAACTAGCCAATAATTATGCAATCCATTAATATATGTTCAATTACTCATTACAATCCAATTTATAGCAATTCCTAACCCCGATTGAAAAGTTCACAAAATTTTCCTCGGGCTCACGTGCCCGGATTCCGAAATTTTTCGAAGATAAGGTTTACCCATGAACTCACGAACTCAAATATATGATTTTCTCTTAGTTTCATACCCAAAATCGTGGTCAAAATCCAAGAATACGAATTTTCTAGGTTTTCCTCAACTCCCAAATTTCTACCAATATATAAGCTAAAATTCATACATAATCAATATATTTAACTCAAGATAGGTGGGGTTAGCTTACCTTGTCGTTGATGATGAAAAACCCCACTTGAAGCTCTCCAAAATCGCCCACACCAAATGAAAATGGGAGAAAAAATGGTCATCTCCCGATTTTAAAAGAATACATTGCCTCCAACCCTTTCCGCACCTGCGAAAATTTCTATCGCAGGTACGGTCTCAGCCGACTCACTCTAGTCCGCTTCTGCGGAGCCAGGGCCGCTTCTGTGGTCTCGCTTCTACAGAAGATTTGTCGCACCTGCGACCCCAGCCAAGCCCAATCATTTTCCGCTTCTGCGACACAAGGGCCGCTTCTGCGGCTCCGCACCTGCGGCCCAAGTCTCGCAGGTGCGGTTACACCAGCAACCAGCAACTTCAGCTCTTCCTCCAAGTTCCAATTCGATCTGTTAACCACCCGGAATCCACCTGAGGCCCCTGGGACCCTGACCAATCATACCAACCAATCCCAAAACAAATTATGGACTTGCTCGAGGCCTCAAATCATTTCAAACAACGCTAAAATCATGAATCGACCTCCAATCCAAGCTTAATGAACTTTAAATTTTCAAACTTCAACATTCAATGTTGAGACCTATCAGATCGCATCCGATTGACCTCAAATTTTGCACACAAGTCATATTCGACATTACGAACCTACTCCAACTTTCGGAATCGGAATCCGACCCCGATATCAAAAAATCAACTCTCGGTCAAACTTCCCAAAAACCTTCAAATTTCTATCTTTAGCCAAATGACTTCAAAATGACCTATGGACCTCCGAATTCATTTCCGATCGCGCTCCCAACTCCAGAATCACCATATGGAGCTATTCCCAGACTCGGAATCCCAAACGGACATTAATATCATTGAAATGCACTTCAACCCAGACTTATGAAATTCCTCAAAAATGCTAACTTCCAAAATAGGCACCAAAACGTTTCCGGGTTTTCCAAAACCCAATCCGGACATACGCCCAAGTCCGAAATCACCATACGAACCTACTGGAACCTTCATATCCCGATTCCGAGGTCGTTTACTCTGAAATACAATCGTAGTCAATTCTTTCAACTTAAAGCTTCCGAAATAAGAATTCCCTTTCCAAGTCAACTCCGAATTCCCCGGAATTCAATTCCGACCATGCGTACAAATCATAATACCTGAAGTGAAGCTGTTCATGGCTCCAAACTTCTAAACGGCGTGCTAGAGCTCAAAATGACCGGTCGGGACGTTGCATTCTCTCTCACTTAAACATACGTTCGTCCTCGAACGTGCTAAGAACTGTGTTGGGGTTGTCCGAAATCACCATTTAACACCTCGAGCACCTACCCGTGCTACCACAACTCAGCTGGGCACCCTAGCCTGATCAATCTGAATATATCCTTTTTCACTTAAGCAAATAAGCCTTAGAGCCCAATTCCATCATCCGAAATTCTCTGCCAGGCATGTTCTAACATACGCTCACCATATCAATAACTACACGCAGTACCAAAAATGACGGCATACCTTAGCTGAATTCACAACTTGCACCACTTTACTCACAGGACCACAATAACATTCTCTGATCAAATTAATTAAAATTCCATGAATATGATGCTCCCATTGCACCTCATTACCTACATAGGTCTTGCTCTAACTCTTACAATACCGCCACGACGGAAGAGATGTGTAGAAATTCATAACCGACTGCCGAATCATCAAATCATTGGGTCTATACTCCTGAAAAGAACCATCACCTCATTCTGAACAACATAATGGTCTTTGCTTCTTAATGTACTTCATATAATTAGATTGTACTGATCCTAAATCCAATGATCTCGTCTCACGCAGTACGAACTACTCAGGTTCCACCCCGGACATGATCAAAAGTCTCATATGATGCTACAATGTGCCAATAGACTACCAATTCGAATGCGATACAAAAGGAAAACGAACTCTGGAAGGGACTACTTAACTCTCACACAGCTAATACGAGTTCTTCTCAGAAAAATAGGAAACGAAACACATAAAACGGATATGGGGAACTGTACTCAACACCACACTATTGCGGCGTGCGACCCGATTCAAACAACATACCCATGGCGGCGTGCCACCCGATCTGCACGTAAAATTCACATAAGGAGATACCCACTGAGCTAGATTGCTCATTACAACAAAATATCGAATATCGGTCACAAGCACGCTAAGTGCATAATACCATCCCCGGGAAGACATATAGCGCTATAAGCTACAAACTCAAGCACACTGAGGTGCGATATACGATCTGAATCTCAAGAGCCATTCTGCTCATATAACATCATCTCTATGCGGAACCTCAACACATAAGCAATTCACCAAGCCATCTCACAACTAACACGGTGCAATATATTATTGCATGAAATGACTGACGACGAAATAACACCCTGACTACTCTTCCATAAGGAGCACATTACTGAAATGAACATATCTAGCTTGATATAGATCTCATATTCACATTTGAATCCATCCACAGACCTCAAGCTGATTCTGATCGCACTGAACTAGGCTAATAACCTTTCCAAAGGTCCATAATAACTCTCCTTTTTCTCATAACACATAACAACAACCATCATAATCGGAGTAATCCTCCACAGTCCACAACTCAATAAACTGAGTGCCCTCCAGGAATGAATTCTCAAATTAACGATATCACCACAATCTTCATGCTTGGTTTAATTCTTCAATCAATCAAGTGACTACATGCCACACTTATACAACCTTCCCGTGGGGCACGCTCCCACAACCTTCCGTAATAGATAACAGGTCTGTACATCTATACCACCAACCGCACTAACGCTAAAAAGCGATTAAGAATCCTTAACCAGGATGCAAAGCCTTTTTCACAAAACATCGATCTTAGGTGATGTTGAAGACAATGCCAGCTTACTCTAAACATTCAAATCCCTTTCCTGCTCATCCGAGCTCGTGACATCCTTGTCAACACCGAACCGCAACCTTGATCCTCACTTTCAAATTCCATACCACTCACTGCACCCAATATGCTAATATGCGATAGCACAAGATCTTCACCATAACTCTTGAACCACTAATATGGTAAACACTTCCTCACCTGGAAACTTTTTACTTAGCTCACTCCAAGAGGACCATAGCAACACGCAAGTAACTTCTCATAACTGTAGAACATTCAAATCCTCTAGTGGTCTAAACCACCATAACCCTTCCGGAATCCGCCTACACATAACAGGCCATAATACTTGAATACTTCTAAATATAATCAATTACGGCGGTCGTCGAGCCTCATGCGCACCGCCACCACTATGCCAATTCAACCATGGTTGACTAATCTAACTTTCTCTAATTCATCCTTAACTTGCCTTAGAGATAATATTAGCCCCATTCCTTACATGACCAACCTAAATTCGCACTCATATTGAGTGACCCCATTCCATGAGACCACATTGTCTCCAAACCCATAGACCGCTTCATACCCTCCTTGCACGCACATTCACATCTTCAACTGATGCACTCATTCTGATAATCCCTCTATGAATCCGAAGTCTTTTTCCCTTTTTCCTCCTGATGCTACACTTCAAGTCGAAAACATCATAGATCATTCCGAGCCTCTTATCATAATCTACTACAAAAGCTCGATTCTTAACCATATTGCGGGCTTGAATCCTTAGGCACCGCATTTTTAAATCCTTTGAATTCATTAGGACCGTTATTGAGAGTCATCCACTCTGACTTGGTCCCGAATATAATCAACTCCATGAATCTTCTAGCGCATGAACACCCTCTCAACGAAGCACCCAACCAAATTACTTTCCTTGAAACTCGCATCTACACAAGGCATAAATCATGTACCCTTCCCCAAGTCTGAACATGAGTCAATAAAACCAACTATAGCACACATTTAATAATTCCTCTCCTCAAATTACCTCTAATATTCCTTTCCCTTAGCTGAAATAACCCATCCATATGCTAATAACTTGAAATATCACAAATAGACGACCATGCAATCCAACCGTAAGCGGTGGGACTCTCCCACTTAGCTTGAAGCCACTATTACACAACTCCGGAACCCACCAAGATTCTTTATCTCTCATTGACATAACCTTGCACAATCCACCGCCAAATTCCTCCAAATCCTTCCGTTAGCATTTCATGAACACTCTGAATCTCTAGCAACAATCGCATATTCGACTTTTTACTGGATAGCCAGTAGGATTCTTCGCAGAAGCTTCACCAACCATGCGACCGCTGATCTACTCATAGGAGATAACCCCTTGTAGAAATTACATGACGTCATCTCCCAACAACGCTACAATGCACCATTACTACCAAATCAATAACCTATCCTGAGCCCATGCTCATTCACTAGCTAAACGAATCCATTCATTCCTCGTGGACATCCACTAAAATACACTACAATATCTTCCATTTCAAAGTTATGTTGTATCCTTCTTCATATCAAGCAGCTCCTTTCCGTCATATCAAATCTCCCATCGTATGCTATACAATATTTCAAATTACGCTTGTAGACCCAATTACCATCCACTAAAATTCCAAAACCACTTTAACTTTTCCTCAAGTAGTGTAGTCATCCTACCATAGAACCCATATATTACTCTACCCTAAAGGCGAATTGAAGAAAACCATAACACCAGTAAACTTAACGTATTCAACAAGGACAATGACACCACATCACAGATGAAAATTCCACCACGCTCGAAAATACCAAGTCTTGTTACTCCATCAAACCAAACTTGAACATTCATAGCCCGATTGCCTCTCCTCCGCTGGAAATAAAATTCTGAATCTCTGAATCTTGCATTGAGTAAACATCATTCCAAGTCATTCACTACTTCAACGCAAAGCCAAGAATCCTACTATTACACCAATACTATGCGATAGCAAAGCACGAATCGTCATAACAATTAATGCCAAATCTCAAAACCTTAGGTAATAGTAATAGTGAGCAGAAATGAAAGAACGGCCTTCCGCAAGGCGACGACAATAGCCCAATCAAATATGCAGGGAGGAACATCCAGCATCATATCTGTAGTACTATTACAATTTCTCAATTCTTGATCGATATAGCAAGCGCTTCACATCGCATAAGATTAAGTAGGAAATAAACAAAGGCATAAGCCTCAAAGGAATCAAACCGCAAAATGAGGAATCAAGAAGGGAAGTGCTCCTAACAGTCCTGTAGACTCTCGAAGATAAGTACAGACGTCTCTATACCGATACGCGAGACTCTACTAGACTTGCTCATGACTCGGGAGGCCTAAGGGAACCTAGTGCTCTAATACCATGTTGTCACGACCCAAAATCCACTAAGGGTCATGATGGACATCGCTGTCAGGCAAGCCAACCATAAATACTTAATTGAATTCTCATTTAAACAATTGTGAAAAAAACTCTGATTTTTTTTTCTTCAATTTTGACTAGTAAAAGATACTCGGATCAAATTAAATATACATGTCAAGAAGTCAATACAAAATACCCCATAACTATCCCAGAACCCGATGTCACAAGTGCATGAGCTATTTCTAGGAAGCAATACAATACAACAACCGTCCGGAATACAAATTGGACAGAAAATAAATACAATAATCTGGAAGAGACTCTGCTGGCTGCGGGTCATCTTGGGAAGTGCAGATCACATAAGTCTGCGCATCAACCAGGCTGCTACGCCCGCAAGGCCACTAGTGATGCATGTGCTTGTGCAACAAAAATGCACAGCAAGTGTAATATGAGTACAAAAATAACGTGTACCCAATGAGTATCCCGTCTAATCTCGAAGAAGTAGAGACGAGAGGTCGACTTCAACACTTATTAGTGGTCCAATAATGATACGTTCGTAATATAATGAATCGAGGATTTATATAAACAGGATTTGTAATTTAATAGGGTGAAACATGTGAACAATTCTTTCTTTTATGTGAAATTCCCAAAGTTCCTTTTTCATTATTTATACACATATTCTCAAGCCGGGAAGAGGCAATAACAACTTCAATAAGTTTCAAGGCAAGCAATACAAGCATGCGCAAATCAATGCTGAGGTTGTACAGTCCGATCCAACAATATTTAAAATATGCACTACTAGAGGGTCAAATGGCGCGAACCATAGATGCATCTATTTAATCTACCGAGGCATTCGGCCCGTTCCACAATAGCTAAACACATTCAAACAATCAAATCAATAATTCATCAAGGAGCAAATATTCAAGAAAATGCAAGTTCCTCTTTTAAAACTCAAGAAATGATATCCAGCCTTTTTTGAAATTCATTTACATGTTTGATATGTTTTAAGCATTTTAAGTTTGTCAACAAGGTTGCAAGTATTACAAGAAAGCATGCTTTTGGGCCCTAAACTACCCGGACTTGAGCAAAATAGCAGCTACGTACGGACTCTCATCACCTCGTGCGTACGTAGCCCCCGCAAATAGGAGCACATAACCAATTAACTCACCTATGGGGACAATTCCCTCTTACAAGGTTAGAAAGGAGACTTACCTAGCTCCGAAGATCCATAACCGGCATTCCACACCCTTCCAAAGACTCGAATCGATGCACAATGCTCCAAAACTAGCCAATAATTATGCAATCCATTAATATATGTTCAATTACTCATTACAATCCAATTTATAGCAATTCCTAACCCCGATCGAAAAGTTGACAAAATTTTCCTCGGGCCCACGTGCCCGGATTCCGAAATTTTTCGAAGATAAGGTTTACCCATGAACTCACGAACTCAAATAGATGATTTTCTCTTAGTTTCATACCCAAAATCGTGGTCAAATCCAAGAATACGAATTTTCTAGGTTTTCCTCAACCCCCAAATTTCTACCAATCTATAAGCTAAAATTCATACATAATCAATATATTTAACTCAAGATATGTGGGGTTAGCTTACCTTGTCGTTGATGATGAAAAACCCCAATTGAAGCTCTCCAAAATCACCCACACCAAATGAAAATGGGAGAAAAAATGGCCATCTCCCGATTTTAAAAGAATACACTGCCTCCAGCCCTTTCCGCACCTGCGGAAATTTCTATTGCAAGTGCGGTCTCAACCGACTAGCTCAAGTCCGCTTCTGCAGAGCTAGGGCCGCTTCGGCGGTTTCGCTTCTGCGCAAGATTCGTCGCACCTGTGACCCCATCCAAGCCCAGTCATTTTCTGCTTCTGTGACATAAGGGTCGCGTCTGCGGCTCCCCACCTGCGGCCCAAGTCTCGCAGGTGCGGTTACACCAGCAACCAGCAACTTCAGCTCTTCCTCCAAGTTCCAATTCAATCCGTTAACCACCCGAAATCCACCCGAGGCCCCCGTGACCCTGACAAATCATACCAACCAGTCCCAGAACACATTACGGACTTGCTCGAGGCCTCAAATCATATCAAACAATACTAAAATCATGAATCGACCTCCAATCCAAGCTTAATGAACTTTAAAATTTCAAACTTCAACATTCGATGCCGAGACCTATCAGATCGCGTCCGATTGACCTCAAATTTTGCACACAAGTAATATTCGACATTATAGACATACTCCAACTTCCGGAATCGGAATCCGACCCCGATATCAAAAAGTAAACTCTCGGTCAAACTTCCCAAAAACCTTCAAATTTCTATCTTTAGCCAAATGACCTACGGACCTCCGAATTCACTTCTTATCGTGCTCCCAACTCCAGGATCACCATACGACGCTATTCCCAGACTCGGAATCCCAAACGAACATTAATATCAGTGAAATGCACTTCAACCCAGACTTATAAAATTTCTCAAAAATGCTAACTTCCACAATAGGCGCCAAAATATTCCCGGATTTTCCAAAACCCGATCCAGACATACGCCCAAGTTCGAAATTACCATACGAATCTACTGGAACCTTCAGATCCCGATTCCGAGGTCGTTTACTCTGAATTCTAATCTTAGTCAATTCTTTCAACTTAAAGCTTCCGAAATGAGAACTCCCTTTCCAAATAAACTCCGAATTCCCCAGAATTCAATTTCGACCATGCGTACAAGTCATAATACCTGAAGTGAAGCTACTCATGGCCCCAAAGTGTTGAACGACGTGCTAGAGCTTAAAACGGCCGATCGGGTCATTACAGGACCTCAACCAAACAAACTAACAAGTCATATATCAACATACAAACTTAGTTGAACCTTTAGAATACTCAAAACAATATCAAAATACCAAATTACTCTCGGATTCAAGCCTAAGAACTTCTAAACTTCCAAATTCCGCAAACAACGTTGAAACCTATCAAATCATCTCTGAATGACCTGAAACTTTGAACACATCAAAAATGACTCCACGAACCTATTCCAACTTACGGAATTCCATTCCGACCCCGATATCAAAATTTTCACTACCGACCAAAATCGCCAAATTTCCAACTTTCGTCAATTCAAGCCTAATTCTACCACGGAACTCCAAATCATATTTCGGACGTGCTCCAAAGTCCAAAATCACCTAACGGGGCTAACAGAACCATCAGAATTCACATCGAGATCGTTTATACATAAGTCAACATCCGTTCAACTTTCCAAACTTAAGCCTTCAAGAAAGAGACTAAGTGTCTCAAATCCTCTCTGAAACCACTCCAGACCCGAACCAACTGACCCAACATATCGTAATATAGCTGAAGAACATAAAAAGAAGAAGAAATTGGGAAATGGGGCTATAACTCTCGAAACGACCTGTCGGGTCGTTACATGTACATTTTTATTCATATATATATAGAGAAAGAGACAAAGATTTATTAATAAGCATGATTATGTGATATGTACTCTTACTTTAATTTATAACTATTAAAAATTCTAAGTTTGGTATAATACCGAGTGCAAATATATTTTCCTTGAACTGAATTAGCTTTTGCAGGGGTATATATCTATAATGTAGGAAATTGAAATAGGTTTCTAGGAACTTGCTTTTCTTCTTTTTATTTAATCTTTTCTAGATATTCCTAGAGTGAAAATAGACCAGTAAATAGTAAAGGAAAAAATAGTTACAAGAATTGAGGAAAATATATGGGACTGAGAGTTGCAAAAGTTACTTTTGGTGGAATCTATGTAGATGCTTTATCTTGGCCATGTTTTCCCGTGACCACATTTTATGCGCTTATTAGTTTCTCCGCCCGATGTTTCTCATCATAATCGACATATCTGTGGTGTCTGATTTGAAACCTTATTATACAACTATGGTGTGTGCTTAAATACAACTACAATATCATACAGCTTAACTATAATTTTAATACAAATTTCATACAATATATCTTTTGTAGGGGTGTGTATTCGATTTATCGATTCGATTTTGACCCTTATCGATAATTACTTATCGATTATCGATTTGTACATATGCTTATCGTTGTTGTTTCAATAAGGTTTCGATTTTTTCGATTTCGATTTATCGATTTTTGGGGCTTATCGATTCGGTTATCGATTACACCAATAAGAAATTTGTGGGATTCCACGGAAAGTATATTGCTATAAACACGCCTAACTAATATGGACAAAAATAAGCTAAAATAAGACGAACACCGTTTTTAATATAAAAATTGTGTCAACAAGCACATGCAACGAAACTAAAGTAAGGGATCAAATGTATGTCACCAACACTCCAACGGTATAAAAAAAATACATCGTCACGACTAATTCTATTTTCCATTAATTTGAACTTCATTCCCTTGAGCTTTAAATATGATCATTTCTTAAATGTGGTAGATGAAATAATAGGGTTAGGGACTTAGGGTAAAGGAAAGGGTATTATAGAGTAAGGGTAAAAAAAAATACCTTATCGGAACCGAAGAGGACAAAATCGAAATCGATAACTCGATAAGGAAAATTTCGAAATCAAAATCGATAAATCGATAAACCTATAACAAATAATCGATTCGATTTATCGATAAACCGATTCGAATGCACACCCCTAATCTTTTGTATATTTTATATTTGATTTATACATAGTATTTATATATTATACAACTTATTTACAACTTATCTACAACTTTCATACATTATTTCTATCCAGTTAAATATAACTACAATATCATACAATTTAAATACAATTTTTATATAAATTTTATACAATATGTCTTTTGTATATTTTGTATTTGATCTATACATAGTAAAAATAAATTTCATACAACTAATTATATATTATACAACTTATTTATAATTTATCTACAACGTTCATACATTATTCCTAGTCAGTTATATACAACTGTAAACAGTCTAGTGTTCATCAAACACCCCCAAACAGTATTCCCAATTGTTTGCAACTGTGATGACCCAAAGGGTCATCTTATGTTTTAGAACTCGATTCCGTATTCTGAGGAGTTAAAAACCTCATTTTATACCTCCTCGATTTGTATGTGTAGTCCGAGCGTATTTTCGGAAAGCTTTTATGTTGAAAGTTGATAAAAATAATAATTTTGCCTTTAAAAGTTGATTTAGTTGACTTCGGTTAATGTTTTGAGTAAACGGATGCGGACTCGTAGTTTGATAGTTCCGATGGGTCTGTATCAAAATATGAGATCTAGGTATATGCCCGGAATCGAATTCTGAGGTCTCTACCTCGAGAAATGAATTTTTGATGAAAATTGAAAGACTAAAAATTAAATGGTTTTAAAAATTTGGTTAATGTTTGATCTTGTTGGTATCGGGCCCGTATTTTGGTTTCGGAGCCCGGTATAGGTACAAACTAATATTTATACCTTATCTGTGAAACTTGGTGTGAAACGGAACTAATTTAACATGATTCGGACGTCCGATTGTGAAAATAGGAATTTCAAAGTGTTCTTAAGAATGTCATGTGATTTGGTGCTAAATTCGTAGTTCTAGGTGTTATTTTGGCGATTTGATCGCACGGGCAAGTTCGTATGATGTTTTAAGACTTGCGTGCATGTTTGGGTTGGAGCTCCGAGGGCTCGAGTGAGTATCAGATAGGCTTTGGGATGTTTTAGACTTAGGAAATTCTGATTTTTCTGCAACTTCAGTGATTGCTAGTTTTCTTCTTCGCGTTCACGAAGCTACTCTCGCAAACGTGAAGAGTAAACTGGAGATGGGTGGGTTTTTCCCTATGCGAACGCGTATACTAGGTCGCGAACGCGGAGCAACGGGGGCATTACCCTTCGCGAACGCGACCTGTCTATCGTGTACGCAAAGAAATAGGACGTGGGGGAGGGGAACTGACCATACTCATCGCGAACACGGCATGTGGCTCCCGAACGCATAGGATGGGGGAGTAATCCTTCGCGAACGCGAAGAGTATTTTGTGAATGCGTAGGCTAATAGAGTCGCAGCTTCGCGATCGCGACAGGCCCTTCGCGAATGTGAAGAAGACCTGTCCAGTGAATTAGAACCAGACCAAAAAACGGGGATTCTTCAAAATTTCATATCTCTTTCATTAGAACTCGACCTAGGGCGATTTTTGAAGGGGGAATTCAACACCAAATCATAGGCTTGTACTCTTTAACTTACTTCCTTCAATTTCCATCATCACTCTTTAGATTCCTAGTATTAAACCTTGTTCTATCATGGTAGAAATTAAGAATTTTTGGAAGAATTGGGGGTTTTGCAAATTAGGAATTTAGACCTCGATTTGGGGTCGAATTTCGGAACTAACTACATATTTGGGCTCGAGGGTGAATGGGTTTGGTCCGAACCTTGAGTTTTGTCCAAGAGGACCTGGGTTGATTTTTGAATTTTTAGGGGAAATGTTGGGAAATCTAAATTTATGTATTCAAATTGATTCCTTTAGCAATATTTGATGTTATTAAGTTAATTATGGCTAGATACGAGTGGTTTGGAGGTGGAATCTAGAGGAAAAGTGGTAATTGAATAGTGAGTGGCCTGTGGATCGAGGTAAGTGTCGTGTCTAACTTTGACTTGAGGGATTAGGAACCCTTGACTTATTTGCTATATGAAAATCCATGTGAATGGCGTATAGGTGAGGTGACGAGTACCTATGCGCCGCCAATTTATCTATTTTGCATGTTTTCTTCTCGTTCTTCTTATATTGTCATTTCCATGCCTTAACTACTACATGTTTTACTGGTATTTTCATGCTTAATTGCTACTTGTCAGACATTATTTTTTATTATTGAAGGTATTAGCTACCCCGTAGTTTCATTATCTCATATTATTGGCTTAAGTTGGTTTATCGGTGTTTTATGGTATATTTTGGATTGATTTAGCTGAGTAGTATTATTTGTGTGAAGTTTCATAATGTACAAGTTTTCCGTTTGCTTTGGTTTGAAGTTTAAATGTTGTGAAGAGTTTTGAGTTAAATTGTGAATTTCTGTACTTATTGAGTAATTGATGTTGATATGGTGGGATCGGGTTGCGCACCACAAAAGAAGGAATAAGGATGATATATTGAGGAAGAATAAGGGTGAAATGCTATTATACGTTGGGATCGGGTTGCATGCTACAACAGGAAGAATAAGGGTGGAATGATATGGAGTTATAAGGGTAAATATTCATATTGATATTGATATATGGTGGGATCGGGATACGCGCCACATCAGTTTATGTGTTTATGTATCTTTCTTCTACTGTGTAAGTTATTCTGTAGCTTTGCATTTCACTTAAGGATTGGCTATATATCACGACCCTAAACCTGAACCCCGTCGTGATGGCGCATCTCATGAAGACAAGGCCAGCTGACTCTTCTCATTTACCAATTTTTAACAGTTAAGCATTAAGAACAGTCTAAACATGATAAAATAAATCCGAAATAACAGATGATAAATAAATCTGAAATAACATAAGAAAATAAATCCGAAATAACAGATGATAACATAAATACGCGGAAGAACACCCATACACAACCCTAACCGGGTGTCACTAGTCATGAGCATCTATAAGTCATAATACAATTCTGCTAAATCCATAAACTAATACAAATGTCTGAAAGGAAATAGAAGTGATAAAGGAGTAGAGACACGGGGCTGCGGACGCCAACAGCTACCTCGTGAACTCCGAATATCTTCCTGAAGCTGGAGATGATCAGCGCTCGGGAGCGGAACCAGCTACGCCTGAATTTGCACACAGGGTGCAGGGAGTAAAGTGAGTACTCCAACTCAGTGAGTAACAAATGTAAATAACGACTGAAAGTAAGTAAACACGTAAAGCACAAGGCATTCTGTAATGAAGCAGTAAAATTATTTAAAAAAAATAGTAAGCCAGTGAGAAGTTAAGTAAAATCCTCTTTCAACAAGTAAACATGTAATTGACAGGTAGTTAAGGTAAAGTAAACAAATAGAAGTTCGCCCATCGGGCACAGTATCAACAAGTCCGCCCCTCGAGCAACGTCTCAGAACAATACCAGCCCCTCGGGCTCAATCTCACATCACAATGAGTACCCACGCTCATTGGGGTGTACAGACTCCTGGAGGGGCTCCTTACGGCCCAAGCGCAATAACAAGTCATCTCGTGGCATTATAACTAGGCCCTCGGCCTTATATCAATCAAGCCACCTCGTGGCGTACATATCTCAGGCCCTCGTCCTCAAATCAGTATCAGTGTTTTCCTCACAACATAGGCCCTCGGCCTTACTCAGTCAACAATCCTCACAATCCCCTCGGGCAATAGTAAAACAGTGTTTCTCAGCCCAAACATCATTTAAAATATCATTTAAGTCTTAAAACTGAGTAAATATGGCTGAGTATAAAAACAGTGGAAAATAACATGACTGAGTTCAAGTATAAAGTCAAAACAGTGAGGAAATAACAATAAAAAGCCCCGAAGGATTTAAATAGTTGGCACTAGGCCCAAATATGGCATTCAGCCCAAATAATGATGATAGCAAATAGTTTTCCAATCAAGTACGCAGTAAAATCATCAATCGGGACAGACCAAGTCACAAATCCCCAATAGTGCACGATCCCACGCTCATCATTAAGCGTGTGTCTCACCTCAATATAGCATTAAGATGTGCAAATCCGGGGTTTCAAACCCTCAGAACGTCATTTGCAATCATTACTCACCTCGAACCGGCTAAATCTCTAACTCGTGACGCCTTTGCCCCTCGAATCGGCCTCCACGCGCGTCGAACCTATCCAAAATTAGAACGAGGATGTCAAAATATGCTTAGGGAACGAAGCCCAAGCGAATACAATCAATAAATAGCACAAATCCCGAAATTACCAAAACTCGACCCCCGGCCCACGTCTCGGAATTCAATAATTTTTATATCCATAAATTTCTTATCTCCCCACGAGTTCATACATATCAAAAGTTCTCAAATCCGACCTTAAATGGTCATTCAAATCCCTAATTAAAGGTCTCTTAAACTCAAGCCCTAATCCCCAATTTTCCTTCCTTAATCTCCACTAAAACCATGATTAAACAAATGGAAAAATGATTTTAAACCCAAGTAATTAAGCTTAGAAAACTTACCCAACTGATATCCTTTGATTCCTCTTGAAATCCTATGCCTTAGCCTCTTTCCCGTCTTCAAAAATGATGAACTTAACAAAATTTTGCAAAGGAGACAATATATATACCTTCTGCCCAGACCTTTTTGCATCTGCGGTACTGCATTTGCAGTTATTCCTCCACTTCTGCGGAAATCACTTAAGTTCCAACCATCCGCATCTGCGGTTCCTCGCTCGCATCTGCGACATCGCAGATGCGGTTCTCCTAGCCGCTTCTACGGTCCCAGTCAACATACCTCTGGCCACTTCTGCGGACCTTCTCTCGCATATGTGGCGTCGCACATGCAGTCCCCAATCCGCAGGTGCAAAAATACCAGAAGCAGCAATTCAGCAGCTGAAACAACAATCCAAACTTCCCGTTAACCATCCGAAATCACCCGACGCCCCCGGGACCTCAACCAAAAGCAAAAACATATCCTAATACCTTATTCAAACTTGTTCCAATCATCAAAACACCTCAAACGACATCAAATCCCCCAAAACACATCGGATTCAAGCCAAACTTCCTAAAATCTTCCAAATTCCGCTTTTTATCAAAAACCCAACCAAACCACATCCGAATGACATGAAATTTTGCACACACATCCCAAATGACCCAACGAAACTACAACTCTCGGAATTCTATTCCGACCCATATATCAAAATCTCACCTACCAACCGAAAATCGCCAAAATATCAACTTCGCCAATTCAAGCCTAAATCTAATCCTAACCTCCAAAACCCATTCCGATCACACTCCTAAGTCCCAAATCACCTCCCGAAGCTAACCGAACCATCGGAAGTCACATCTGAGCCCTCCAATACACAAGTCAACATCTAGTTGACTTTTCCAACTTAAACTTCTTTAAAAGAGACTAAGTGTCTCAAACCTTACCGAAATCATTCTGGATTTGATCCGACCAAACCGATACCACATAACACGGATAACAAATCATAAAGAAGCAAAAATGGGGGAAATGGAGCGGTAACTCATGAGACGACTGGTCGGGTCGTCACATCCTCCCCAACTTAATCAAACGTTCGTCCTTGAACGAGTCGAGAAACATACCTGAAGCCTCAAACAGGTGAGGATATATGCTCCGCATCCCCGCTCGGTCTCCCAGGTAGCCTCTTCCACGGACCGACCTCTCCACTGCACTTTTATTGAAGCTATATCCTTTGATCTCAACTTTCGAACATGACGCTCCAAAATAGTCGTTGGCTCCACATCATAAGTCAAATCACCATCCAACTGAACCGTGCTGAAATCTAGAACATGAAACGGGTCCCTAATATACTTCCGGAGCATAGAAACATGAAATATCGAATGCACACTCGACAAGCTGGGTGGAAAAGCAATCTCATAAGCCACCTCCCCAATCCTCCAAAGCACCTCAAAAGGTCCAATGAAGCGCGGACTCATTTTTTCTTTCTTCCCAAATCTCATAACACCCTTCATGGGTGAAACCTTCAAAGAACCTTCTCACCAACCACGTAGGACACATCTCGAACCTTCCTATCAGCATAACTCTTTTGCCTCGAGTACGTTGTACGAAGCCTCTCCTGAATCACCTTCTCCAACGCATCCTGTACCAAATCAGTCCCCAATAGCCTAGCCTCACCGGGCTCGAACCACCCAACTGGAGATCTACACCGCCTCCCATACAAAGCCTCATATGGAGCCATCTGGATAATCGATTGGTAGCTATTGTTATAAGCAAACTCTGCAAGTGGTAGAAACTGATCCCATGACCCTCCGAAATCAATGACACAAGCACGCAACATGTCCTCCAATATCTGAATAGTATGCTCGGACTGCCCGTCTGTCTGAGGATGAAAAGTTGTGCTCAACTCAACCTGAGTACCCAACTCTCGCTGCATAGACCTCCAAAACTACGAGGGAAACTGAGTGCCCCTATTTGAAATGACGAAAACTGGGACACCATGCAAACGAACAATCTCCCGGATATAGATCTCTGCCAACCGCTCGGAAGAATAGGTAGTACACACAGGAATGAAGTGTGCGGACTTGGTCAGCCGATCCACAATCACCCAAATAGCATCGAACTTTCTCAAATTTCGTGGAAGTCCAACAACAAAGTCCATAGTGATCCCCTCCCACTTCCATTCGGGAATATCCAACTGCTGAAACAAACCACTCGGTCTCTGATGCTCATATTTCACCTGTTGACAATTGAGACACCAAGCTACAAATCCTACAATATCTTTCTTCATTCTTCTCCACCAATAATGCTGTGTCAAATCCTGATACATCTTCGCGGCACCTGGATGAATAGAATACCACGAGCTATGGGCCTCCTCCAGAATCAACTCCCGAAACCCATCCACATTGGGCACACAAAACCGGCCCTGCATCCTCCACACTCCATCATCACCAATGGTCACATCTCTGGCATCATCATGCTGAACTCTGTCCCTGAGGACAAGCAAATGTGGATCATCATACTGGCACTCTCTGATGCGATCATATAAGGAAGACCGAGAAACCACACAAGTCAATACCCGACTGGGCTCAGAAATATCTAACCTCACGAACCGATTGGCCAAGGCCTGAACATCCACTGCAAGAGGTCTCTCCCCAGCTGGAATATATGTCAAACTCCCCATACTCACTACCTTTCGGCTCAAAGCATCGGCCACTACATTGGCCTTTCCCGGATGGTACAATATAGTGATATCATAATCCTTAAGCAACTTCAACCATCTCTGTTGCCTCAAATTAAGATCCTTTTGCTTGAACAAATGCTGAAGATTAGGATGATCAGTGAACACCTCACAAGATACGCCATACAAGTAATGCCTCCAAATCTTTAATACGTGAACTATGACAGCCAATTCCAAATCATGAACGAGGTAGTTCTTCTCATGGGGCTTCAACTGACAAGAAGCATAAGCAATAACTCTACCCTCCTACATCAATACACAAACAATCCCAACTCTCGAAGCATCACAATACACGGTATATGAACATGAGGCTGATGGCAAAACCAGTACTGGAGTTATGGTCAAAGTTATCTTGAGCTTCTGAAAGCTCTCCTCACACTCGTCCGACCATACAAAAGAAGCACCCTTCTGAGTCAACTTGGTCAAAGGCGATGTGATAGATGAGAATCCCTGAACAAACCGTAGATAATAGCCTGCAAACCAAGAAAGTTGCGAATCTCTGTGGCTGATAATGGTCTGGGCCAATTCTGAACCGCCTCTATCTTCTTTGGATCAACCTGAATACCCTCGCTGGACGCCAAGTGCCCCAGGAAAGCCACTAAACTGAGTCAAAACTCACACTTGAAGAATTTTGCATAAAGCTTCTTCTCCCTCAATCTCTGTAACACAACTCTCAAATGCTCTGTGTGCTCCTCCTGACTACGCGAATACACCAGAATATCATCAATGAAGACTAGTAACAAATGTAAATAACGACTGAAAATAAGGAAACGCGTAAAGCACAAGGCATTATATAATGAAACAGTAAAATCATTTAAAAAAACAGTAAGCCAGTGAGAAGTTAAGTAAAATCCTCTTTCAACAAGCAAACAGGTAATTGACAGGTAGTTTAGGTAAAGTAAACAAACATAAGTTCGCCCCTCGGGCAATGTCTTAGAACAATACCAGCCCCTCGGGCTCAATCTCACATCACAATGGGTACCCGCACTCACTGGGGGTGTGCAGACTCCTGGAGTGGCCCCTTACAGCCCAAGCGCAATAACAAGTCATCTCGTGGCATCAAAACTAGGCCTTCGGTCTCATATAAATCAAGCCACCTCGTGGCGTACATATCTCAGTCACTCGGCCTCAAATCAGTATCAGTGTTTTCCTCACAACATAGGCCCTCGGCCTTACTCAGTCAACAATCCCCACAAGTCCCTCGGGCAATAGTAAAACAGTGTTTCTCAGCCCAAACATCATTTAAAATATTATTTAAGTCTTAAAACTGAGTAAACATAACTGATTATGAAAACAGTGGAAAATAACATGACTGAGTCCAAGTATAAAGTTAAAATAATGAGAAAATATCAATAAAAAGCCCCGAAGGGTTCAAATAGTTGGCACTAGGCCCAAATATGGCATTCAGCCCAAATAATGATGATAGCAAATAGTTTTCCAATCAAGTACGCGGTAAAATCATCAATCGGGATGGAACAAGTCATAAATCCCCAATAGTGCACGACCCTACGCTTGTCATCAAGTGTGTGTCTCACCTCAATATAGCACTACGATGTGGAAATCCGGGGTTTCAAACCCTCAGAACATTATTTGCAATCATTACTCACCTCGAACCGGCTAAATCTCTAGCTCGCAATGCCTTTGCCCCTCGAATCGGCCTACACACGCGTCGAATCTATCCAAAATCAGAACGAGGACGTCAAAATATGCTAACGGAACGAAACCCAAGCGAAAACAATCAATAAATAGCACAAATTCCGAAATTATGAAAACCCGACCCCCTGGCCCACATCTCGAAATTCAATCATTTTTACATGCATAGATTCCTTATCTCCCCACGAATTCATACATATCAAAAGTTCTCAAATCCGACTCCAAATGGCCATTCAAATCCCGAATTAAAGGCCTCTTAAACTCAAGCCGTAATCCCCAATTTTTCTACCTTAATATCCACTAAAATCATGATTAAACAAATGAAAAAATGATCTTAAACCCAAGTAATTAAGCTTAGGGAACTTACCCAACTGATGTCCTTTGATTCCTCTTGAAATCATATGCCTTAGCTTCTTTCCCGTCTTCAAAAATGATGAACTTAGCAAAATTTCGCGAAGGAGACAATATATATAACTTCTGCCTAGACCTTTTCGCATATGCGGTCCCTTACCCGCTTCTGCGGTACCGCATTTGTAGTTATTCCTGCGGAAATCACTTAAGTTCCAGCCATCCGCATCTGCGGTTCCTCGCCCGCATCTGCGACATCGCAGATGCGGTTCTCCTAGCCGCTTCTATGGTCCCAGTCAATATACCTCTGGCCGCTTCTGCGGCCCCTCTCTCGCATATGCGGCACTGCACCTGCGGTCCCCAATCCGCAGGTGCGAAAATACCAGAAGCAGCAATTCAGCAGCTGCAACAACAATCCAAACTTCCCGTTAACCATCTAAAATCACCCTGAGTCCCCCGGGACCTCAACCAAAAGCACAAACATATCCTAATACCTTATTCAAACTTGTTTCAATCATCAAAACACCTCAAACGACATCAAATCCCCCAAAACACATCGGATGCAAGCCAAACTTCTAAAAATCTTCCAAATTCCGCATTTGATCAAAAACTCAACCAAACCACGTCCGAATGACCTGAAATTTTGCACACACATCTCAAATGACCCAACGGAACTACTGTAACTCTCAAAATTCCATTCCGACCCCTATATCAAAATCTCGCCTACCAACTGAAAATTGCCAAAATATCAACTTCGCCAATTCAAGCCTAAATCTACTCCGAACCTCCAAAACCCATTCTGATCACACTCCTAAGTCCCAAATCACCTCTCAAAGCTAATCGAACCATCAGAATTCACATCCGAGCCCTCCAAAACACAAGTCAACATCCGGTTGACTTTTCCAACTTAAACTTCCTTAAAAGAGACTAAGTGTCTCAAACCTTACCGAAATCATTCCGGATTCGATTCGGCCAACCCGATACCACATAACACGGATAAAAACGCATAAAGAAGCAAAAATGGGGGAAAACAGAGCGGTAACTCATGAGACGACTGGCCGGGTTGTCACATCATAGTTGGATACTGATAAGACACTTGAGTTCTGTATTCATTCCTTGCAAGTTACTACTTTATTTTGTCTTGTCCTTCTTTCTGCTTTTATTATACACTGTATGCAGGTTATATTGTAATTGTCGCGCCGTAGCCTCGTCACTACCTCGTCGAAGTTAGGCTCGGTACTTACCCGTACATGGGGTCGGTTGTACTGATACTGCACTCTGCACTTTCTGTGCAAATTTTAGAGCAGGTAGTGGCTGATCGAGAGGTCGGGTGCAGATATTTTCAGCTAGGAGACCCAAGGTAGTCCTGTTGGCGTCTGCAGGCCTTGGCGTCCCCTTCTATGCTCCTACATTTATTGTTTTTTACTTCCCTTCATAAACAATTGTATCTTCTTTCGACAAATGTTTATAGCAAATCTTAGTGTGTTCGTGGATTGTGACACCGGATTCTGTGTAGTAATAGGAATAATATTGGTAATAGTATATAGACAAAGAGACTATTTACTTACTTCCGCATTTATTTCTACTTGTTTTGGCTTGTGTATTTTTAATCACTGAAACGTAAAGAAAATTAGTAAATAAAACTCTAACATTGACTTGCCTAGCAAGTGTAATGTTAGGTGCCATTACAGTCCCGGTGGTGGGAATCCCGGGTCGTGACAGCAACAACACCTAATCCAAACAAATAATGATTTTTGAAAATCCAAATTCGAATTCGAAACTTCAAAGTTTTTTAATGGCTGTCAATGACCGAGAGTCAAACGCCTTCAAATTTATTGATTGACAATTTTAATTTGAACACCAATTGTGCAACATGAAAGAAAATTGCTAAGTTAAAACGATTGAAATCCATTGATGAATTCCATTAAAACTCTATACAACAAGAAAGCATAGAAAAACAGAGAACATCAAATGAAGAAAAATTGGGAAAAAACAGAGAAGGAGAGTAGAGAGACGAAGACAGAGACATAGACAGAGACAGGGAGAGAAGCGGAGAGAGAGAGTGGGCAAGCATAAAAGGATAAGGAAATAATTAATATTCTTTATTCAATTCTTAATATAAAGGGATACTCATTTAAAACTTATTTACATATAATTGGTAAACTGTATATGACTATGTAATTAAATTGAAACTTGAGTAGGGAGGGTAATAAGGTTTCAAATAGTATATTGGAGGGTAAAAATCTCTTAAAAAAGAGCTTTTCCAAAATTGTGCAGATGGATCCAATCAAGAAAAGTCTGGGCTTTGGAAAAGAAAAGTAACGTGTGGGACCAATTGGCCCATCTGAACATAGCCCAAATAGATAGGAAAAAGAGGAAATATCTTAGCGTGTATAATTCTTGAATACATGAACCCTTTCATACGAAGGAACCTTACACGCTTTGTGATACAAACAAACTGATAAAAATGGCTAACTATTTGACTTCCTAAAAGATCTTCCTTGCCGTCTCCGCACCGTACCCTTTCAGGAACTGTTAAAAATCCAGTCTTTTTCGTCCCCATTTGAATCTTGAATTTTACTCTGATCGAATTGTTACAATTAATCCTTCAAACCCATAATTCTTTTACTGAATTATTCTAGATGGGTTGATTTAGATTGCAATTTGATGTTGGTTTAAGTTAAAGATTGGATTTTTATCAGTTTCTTGGTTCAATTCAAATGGTCTGTTTACTGCCACTTGACCAAGAAAAAACCATGGCCAAATCACAGAATTCAACTGACCCTAGTCTGAAATTGGGGAAAATCAATCAAATTCAAAAGAAAAAGTACATTTCAAATTCCAAGAATCAATTAAGTATCCCTGCTTGTGAAAAATCTCGTTCTGCTTTGATTGATGTAATGATTTTGATTGCTGTGATTGGTGCCTGTGGGGTTTTGCTGTATCCTTCTGTTAATCTTTTGGTGAATAAAATACCTGAAATTCTCAGAATAATCAGCTCTGAGGTGAAAGAGGAAATTTTAGAAGCTCCAGTGGTATACATCTGTTTAGGACTTAGTATTTTATTTGCTGGAATAGCTCTTTTGGCAGTTACAGCATGTACAGGCAGGAGATGTGGGAAACCAGGTTGTCGTGGGCTTAAGAAAGCTGCTGAATTTGATATACAATTAGAGACAGAAGATTGTGTTAAGAATTCAGCAAAAGATGGAGTCAATAAGAAGGGATTATTCGAGTTACCTCGCGATCATCATAGAGAACTGGAAGCTGAGCTTAAAAGGATGGCACCTCCTAATGGAAGAGCTGTTCTTATATTTCGAGGTAGATGCGGATGCTCTGTAGGTACAATGGAAGTGCCTGGACCGAAAAAGAATCGAAAGGTTAAGAAATAAGAGTAATGTTTATCTGTAAAACATATTTTATACTGAAGTAGGCCTATGTCCTAATGATCAGATGATAAGAGGATACTATTTCCTTCAATAAGTTAATTGAAATAAAATCTAATGGATTATATATAGAAAAGTCATTTGTAGTGTTTATATTAAAATCATTTCTCTTGCTAGCTTTTTCATTTTAATTATGTTAGTAGTACTTAAGTGGTATTTGCTTTATGCTTGGCATTAGATTAACTGTACTTTTATGTCTTCATGGGTACAACTAGTGTCAATCTTTTCCCAAGTTACCACTGTTGCTCACTATTTGAAATGTTAGTTGCTAGACCTTCACATTGAGTTTAGTAGTATTATGAGTTACAATCTAAGGAAAAAGTTAGACTTCTAAGCTATGCTTCTTTCTTGAGATGTTTCAGTATATTCCTACATTTTATTCTTGATGTAAGATGCTCACGACATACTCTTGAACTTTGAAGTGTGTCTAGATCCCTCTAGTGCGGCAAGTACTGAATGAAACAACTTTTTGCTTCGTATTTAATTGCCAATTGTTTTGTCAGAATTGCTCAACTCACGAAACTGAGGTTTAGCTCATATTCTTCAATGGTTTGATAAGAAAAGAATGTTTATTACTGCTCAGCGTTGTCTTTTGAATCTGTAAGTCTCTTCAGCCTGTCGTGATGGTGACAGCATTTTCTACTGAATTGATGTCTGGACTTTTGATTGTACCTTTATTAACAACAACTTCCTGAGATAGTCCAATTCGTGTCCGAATATTATGGATGGCCTTTGTGCTCTCTGTTTCATTCTTTAGCAGTGTTTCAGATTTTGAGAACGGGGAGCAAGTTCGGAACTTTATTTATATATGTAGGAAAAATAATTTCTTTCCGAGAGTTATAGCAAGTCCCGTAACAGAGTTGATATGGGGTTTCTATTGAGATTGGAATGTCTTAAGATGGCATTTCTGAATTCAGCACTTATTTTGCTAAAGAATTCATTTCTCTATCACTGAATTGGACCACTCTGAAGCACATTACTCTTGGAGATGTCTGTACATCTATTTAATTTGATCTTTGTTGTTGCTTAATTTGCTAGTTTTCTTGAAAAGTGTCGAAATGGATAGTTGCATATACTCAATATAGAGTGAATAAGCCTCCCATGATGTGGCTTGGTGTCGACGAAACCATGCTAGAGGAGGGTTCAAATTTCAGCAGAGGCAAAAGTTAGGTGATGTTTTCAATCTGCCAAATCTTTGGTGGACGAAGTTACTCAGTACATAATGGGAGGTAGTAGGTACCCAATACAAGTGTTATTTGACCAGGACAAAGGCTATCACTTTAATTGATTGTCTCATGTCTGTCCCTCATGCTTTTTGAGAATGAGTCTGTGTTGCACTTAAACTGATCAATAAGCTTAACTGCCACTCTATTTACTTAAACATAGCACTGTGTCTCTTATAATTCAGGAGATGGTTCTGATATTCTAGGTTGCAGAAGCTATAGTATAAACTTGTGTACCATGGACAGAGCAAGGGGAGTGCAGTGCCCCCTGCGATTGCTAGACCCTATTCGAGCAATTCGCTGAAGCTATTTCTTCTAGGTAGAATGAGGCTCCCGTTGAAAGTGTTACTTGCTTAAGACCTCCATCGAAACCCCAAGAAGAATGTCGCAACTGCCACTTTTTCCATTCTAACCATCGGTGGATTACTTATCTGTCTGAATTCAAGTGCAATTTCAGCCAACTTGGGAATGTTTCAGAACCATATGTTTTATGTTCAGTCTTTCCTATTAATTAGAACGAACGAGGTGAATTAGTCTTCTGATACAGTAGATTTACTAGTCTTTTGAGAAATTTTAAGCGCATGTTAAGTCGTTCTTTTATATTTTGAAAAACTGCATAACTATAGACCTAGCCGCGTACTATCGCTCTCATCTACACGCTCTTCTTCTCCTCCTCTTTCTTCTTGTCTCACCTTCTAAATCCAGACAATGCATTATATATTATGGATCATCTCCTTCTCCGAAAGACAGATAAAGCAACTCGATTAAATATTAACTGTGTTTTGGGTGCTGAGACTGAATCTTCTTATTGGGACAATGGTTGCATCTATATTCACGTTCATAGTTGTTTTAATTTTGATAGTGGTTGCGACCTTCTTGTCTTTGCTAACTTTGAACAGTCACGCAAATTTGATCATCCATCAAAACTTGTGAACAATTTAAAAAGATAGGTACAATGAAGATTGTACTAAGTTATGATTGCCCGTCAAAACTTGTGAACAATTGGACAATACATGCAAGATTTGTCCATCCTACAAAATTTGTGAACAATTGAACAAGCGTAATTTTTCATTCTTCCGGTTATGCAGCGCCAAAGCTATATTTGCAGAACTTTTTAAAACGGAGACAAAATATAAACACGATCTCAAATCATCCTATTTGTTCAAATATCCCAGAATAAATAGAGACACACTGTGGACTTTACGGCCGTTTATTTTGCAAGTCCTAGAACTCTGAGACTAAAATTAATCCTATAAAGGAGTTCATAGAATTTTTTCTGGAAAAAGATTATATAATTAAAACATTTACAAGGTCTTAAATTTTCATGATACAAACTAATTTATAACTTAATTAAATTGGGGTCAACTGTATAGGGTAAAATATGTTTACATTAAATGATCGCATGAGGAAGCGACACATGGAGCCGAAGGCAGGAGATAGTTGAATTCGGGACGGACGCGGATAGACTGTTGCTACCGCACAACAAAATGTATTAGATTTTACAATTAAACGTATTCTAGTGGATCCAGGGAGTTCGGCCACTATCATACAATGGAGGGTATTGGAGAAAGCCAAACTTATCGGAAGCATCATTCCGGCCACAAAACTCCTCGTCGGGTTCAACCTAGCAAGCGTGACAACCCGAGAAGAGATCTTATTGCCCACGAATGCTGAAGTGGTGATAAATCCGACCCTTTTCGAGGTAGTAGATGGTGATATGGTCTACAACATTATCCTGGGAAGACCGTGGTTGCACGAGATGAAAGCTTTGCCATCGACATATCACCAGTTGCTGAAATTCCCAACTCCTGAGGGAATTAAACAAATAAGAGGTAACCAACCGGCGGCAAGGGAGATGAATGCAATTTCTGTCTCCAGTAGCAAAGGGAAAGAGCCTGCGGCAAAGTAATTACAGGAACCGATGCCTGCTCCCAAGCCAAGCAAGGTCAACTATAGGGAAGAGGTACCGAAATCTTATCAAGTGCCAAGGTATTTCCAGGTACCAGAAAAGACGGACGCAACAAAGTCCACAGCGGAAGAGCTTGAGCAAGTCGCATTATTCGAGAAGTTCCTGGAAAGGAAATTCCACTTGGGGACAGGACTGCACCCCAAACTAAGGTCAAAATTTATTGAATTTCTTAAATTTAATGTCGATTGTTTTGCTTGGTCGCATGCGGATATGACAGGTATTCCACTGGAAGTGGATGTACACAAGCGAGCTTGGATCCCAGCATCACTCCGGTAAGACAGAAAAAATGGCCTATTGCCTAGGCCAGAAACAATTCATCAAAGAAGAGGTAACTCGCTTACTTGATATCAGTTCTATCTGAGAGGTAAAGTATCCAGACTGGCTAGCTAACATAGTTGTAGTTCCAAAGAAGAATAATAAATTTTGCATGTGCGTAGACTATAAGGACTTGAATAAGGCGTTCCAAAGGACTCGTTCCCACTGCCAAATATTGATCAAATGATTGATACAACGGCCGGCATGAGTTAATGAGTTTCCTCGATGCTTACTCCGGGTATAACCAAATTAAGATGAACTTCGGGCTAAAGAACGCTGGAGCCACTTATCAGCGGCTTGTAAAAAAAATATTTGAAAAACATATAGGGAAAACCATGGAAGTTTATATAGAAGATATGCTTATTAAGTCTTTGAATGCAGATGATCATCTTAAACACTTGCAAGAAACTTTTGACATCCTAAGGAAGCATAGCATGAAGCTTAACCTCGAGAAATGTTTGTTCGGAGTCAGCTTCGATAAGTTCCTGGGATTCCTGGCATCACAAAGGGTAATTGAGGTTAACCCCGATAAAATCAAAGCCATCGAAGACATCCCGGACCAGTTGTCAAGCGTAAAAAGGGTTCAAAGGCTCACGAGGAGAATGGATGCTTTGAGCATGTTTATTTTCCGGTCTTAAGAGAAATGCTATCATTTCTTTTCGTACTCAAGAAGAAGAACAACTTCGAATGGACCTCGTTATGTTAACAGGCTTTGAGGGATTTGAAAAGGTATTTGTCAAGTCCTCCATTATTATCAAACTCGAAGGAAGGCGAAAAGTTTTAATTTACTTAGCGGTCTTGGATGTAGCGGTAAGCGCTGTTTTAGTCCGTGAGGACGAAGGTACGCAATCTCCAATTCATTATGTTAGTAGAATTTTAACGGGAGCAAAAATTCGCTACCCACATTTGGAAAAGCTGGTCTTATCCCTCATAGTCGCCGCTTGGAAATTAAAGCTTTATTTTCAATATCACCGATTGTTGTGGTGACCACCTTTCCCCTACGGAATGTCCTTCATAAACCCTAAGGCAGGCCATAAGAACGGTTTCACTGACTAACAATAAAGCGGAGTATGAAGCTTTGATTGCATGTCTCTAATTGGCCCGGGGACTAGATTTCGAGGTCATAAAAATCAAGTGCGACTCCTAGCTTGTGGTAACTAGGTCTACGGGATCTTCGAAGCTAAAAATGTAAGCATGCAGAAATACGTAATGAAGGTTCACGCTCTGCTTGCTCGGTTCCGGGAGTGGTCAATCATGCATATCCCGAGGGAAGAAAATGCAAAAGCGGACGTATTGGGTAGCCTTAGCTCATCAACGGAGATGAAGGGATCGGACTCAGGTACGGTCATACAGCTTATGCATTCGGTTCTGGATGCAAATAGCTACTACGAGGTAAACGCGTCTAATTTAGTCTGGGAGTAGAGGAATGAGATCATTGATTACCTCAAGCACGAAATGTTTCCTAAAGATCCAAAAATATCCCAGGTGTCAATACTACGCCAAAGATTTTGTTCAAAAATGCGATAAGTGTCAATACTACGCCCCGTTGGTACATCAACCAGCAGAACCACTGCACTCAGTTTTTTCTCCATGGTTGTTCATGAAATGGGGAATGAATATCGTCCGACCACTGTCGTCAGCCCTTGGTAAGGTAAGGTAAGGTTCCTTTCGATTTTAAATGACTATTTTCTAAGTGGGTTGAAGCATGTCCTATCAGATGATCGTGAACGTGAAGTGGTCTTGTGGAAAAATATAATTTGCAGATTTAGGATACCAAAGGAGATAGCCTGCGACAACGGGCCACAATTTATAGGCACAAAAGTCACAAAGTTCTTTGAAGACTTGAAGATCAAAAGGATCACATCTTCTCCCTATCATCCAAGCGCAAATGGTCAAGCGAAATCAATGAACAAAGTGATTATACAAAATCTCAAAAAGATATTGGAAGTAACTAAAGGCAAATGGCTCGAGGAACTGCCCGGTGTATTATGGGAATACCGAACAACAGCTAAATCGAGTATGGGAGAAACTCCTTTTTCCCTTGTATATGGAGCAGAAGCCTTGAACCCGGTGGAAATAGGGGAGTTGACCTTGAGATACTTCCAAGCAAATGAAGAAGCAAACAATGAAGCAATGTTGGTCAATTTGAAGCTGCTTGATGAACCCAGGGACTTGGCACATATAAAGATGGCAACTCAAAACCAGATAATAGAAAGATATTACAATCGAAGAGCCAACTTCCATTATTTCAAAGTGGGAGACTTGGTTTTAAGGAAACTAAATCAAAACACCCAGGAACTCAATGCAGGGAAGCTAGGTCCGACATGGGAAGGATCCTACCAAAAATCAGTTGTCACCGGGAAAGAATCATACGAGTTAGAGAGTCAAGACGGAAAAAAGTTTCCAAGCAATTGGAACGTGGCACATCTCAAGAGATACTATTGCTAATGAACATCACATATACTGAAAGTATGTGCTGCACTCTTTTTCCCTTCGTCCAGTTTTTATCGCAATTGAGAAACGGAAAGCATACTACGAAGGAAGTTCCAACAGCAATAGGAAGACCTTTCAATGACAAGGCACACAAGCGAGGAACCACTTGGACGGTTAGATAATCTTTTGCTCGGTAGCAAAGTTCCTACTGGGAAGTTAAGTTTGCTATCGAACAAAGGTTACCCGACCATTCACAAGTTCAAGCCACTAGGGATCGTTAGATAGTATTTGGCTTGATAGCATAAATTTCTAAAAGGAAGTGAAGTTTGTTACCAAACTGAGATTATCTAGCAATTATTAGTGGAATCCTCGAAGGTGTAAAACTTTCAATGTTCAAACACGCATTTGAGCACTAGGGGGAATGATATGAGGATACAACACAATGACTGCTGTGAGCATGTGATTTTTGCCCTACATATGAATTACTCCCAAAAAATTCAAAATAAAACAATTTTTAATTTGTTTGCAATTGTTGTGAATTTTCTGTTATTTTCCTTGTATTATTTGCATTTTTTGTATGACATGTTTATTTGTTAAAGTAATAAAAAATACAAAAAAATATGTCGCATTTGCATTTAGGATTTAATTCTACAATTAGAAGTAATCAAGTTTGTTATACAAAAATGGAAAATCACAAAAATATGCATTTTTTGCATTTAATGTCCAAATTGTGTGATTTTATTTTAATTGATGTTTAATTTTATGTGATAATTATTATTAGGAGTTAATTAGTATTTTAAGATAATTTTGGTTTTTATAATTTAATTTTAGCATTTTAGTTTTATTAATTAGTAAAAGAAAAGAGAACAAAAAATAGAAGAAAATCGGAATTGGGCCTCTTCTTCAATTCTAAATTTAGGCCCAAAACACCTCTACCCAACCCAAAACCCCTTGACCCGGCCCATTTCCACCCCATCCCTTTTGGTTTTTCAGATTTTTTCATTCTTTTCACCCAACCAAACAACCCAAACCCTAAACACACCCTAAACTCTCTACCTGTCACACCTCACAACCCCCCCCCCTCTCTCTTCTTCTTCTCCAAACCACCCTCCCTAACCACCCAAACCCTAAAACCACCCAAACCTTACTGCCATGCCCACCTACCACCCACTGCCCTCCCCCGTTCGTTCTTCGTCATCGTCCCCATTCGAGCAACCGGCGACCACCCAAGCCGTCAGCTTCGTCTTCTTCTCCGTTATGAACCAGCGGCAACCACGAACAGCCTTCGTCGACCACCATCGTCCTCACCTCCATCGTCAACCAACCTCCAAACCTCCATCTCCCTAACCAAAAACCCTACCGTGCCCTATCTCCCCGTCGTCAGCCCTCCAAAATAACCACCAAAGCAGCAACACATCTGCTCCTCATGCCCAGCAGCAGTCCGGCGAACTCCGGATCGCTTTCGTCCAGTTCGTGGTCGTCTTCGTCATCCAGTTCATGATCGTCTTCGTCGTCCAGTTCGTGGTCGTCTTCGTCGTCCAGTTTCATCGCCTGAAATCAACCGTAAAATATACAAAATTTCCGGGCAGATTCGAGTTGTTTTGGTTTCAAAGTTTCCGGGCAGATTGGTTCCATTCGAGTTCGTCGTTGTTCCGACCCGGTTAGTTGGTTTAAGTTTCATTTCTGTTCGTATTTTGCTTGATATTCTCGGATCTGAAATCAGTATATGTTTGTTTCTTTCTTGTTCGTGGTTTATCATTTCTTGATTATTTCTTCAGTTTGTTTTTATTCATTTAAAAGAATTTAGTTTTAATATAGAAGTGTATTAGTTTAATAACTTGAATCCTTCATCTTGGTTGTAATATTGTTAGATTTAGTTTGAGGTTCAATTGATTATTGAGTTTAGTGATTTGAATCTGTTTATTTGTTCTATTTAAGTTTAATTTGAATTTGAGCTCAGTGATTTGAATATACTTGTTTGTTGTTGTTGTTGAATCTGAAAGTAGGTTTGTTGTTAAAAAATATTGTTCAGTCAAAATAATTCCAGTTGTTTCTTTGTTGTTCATCATTTAGTTTGAATTTGTTGATTGAATTTGATTAAGAATTGGTTATAGCTGCTATATTTTGGTTAATTGATTAGGTGAATTGGTTATAGCTGGTAATCTGATTTTAGTTCTTAGATAATTTTTGAAGTTTGAACAATTTTTTGAATCAGGGCAGTAACAGTAGTTTTAGGGGTAATACGGGAATTAACCAATTGCAGATTTATTTAATTTAAGTGCTCTGTCCACTAAGCTCTAATAATAGTAAAATATTATAGTGGGGAACAAGACATATGGTAGTGGGAATCTAATATATTTATTTAAGTGGTAGCGGGGAACAAGACATAATGATATAAAGTAAAAAGGGGGGGATTAATAATGAGGTCTTCTTTGACCACTGAAAAAGGGGGGGGACTGTGGGGTCCGTGTTGACTACTTTTACTTAATTAAAAATCAAAAATAGTATAGGTAATAATAAAAGTTAAAAGGTACACATAGTAGAAAAATATTGGGCTGAAAAGTAAAAGAGGTAAAAAGGGGTAGTAATAATAGTTTAAAAAGTAAAAAGGAAATAGGTAAAAAAAAAAAAAAAGGAGTCTTGCTTTGGGTATAAAAGAAGACTCATTTGACACTTAAAAAGGGACTGAATTTGGAGATAGAAATTTCAGAACTAAAGAGGAGATAAAAACAGACTTTTAATCTTGAGAGTTGAGGACTGAGAGAAAAAGACTGGTTTTCAGAAATCATAGAGAGTCAGTAGTTTGAGAGTGTTCTACTTCGAGTCTTAAAGAACAGAAAAATCAGAATTATCCCATTGCCTCTTCTGTTTTTTTTTTGGGTTCATTCTATCCTGTCTGTGAGAGTATTGGGATTTCTGGGTCTTCGCTTGGTTTGTCCTAAGCCTGGTTGGTTTTTGGGTTACTGCTCCACCGGTTTTCAAACTCTGTTTCTGGGCTATTGCATTACTGCTACTGGTTGTTTGTTGTTGCTGCGTTGTTTCTACTACTGTTGATTCTATTCTTCCTTTCCTTGTATTCAAATACCAGGTACACTACTCTGAATCATTTTGACATATGCATTAAAGCTGAAATGAAATGGCCAGAAGATTTATGCTTCCAATTATAGAATATTCGTATTTTTTAGTTAGATATTCATTATGTGTTTCATGTTATATGAATGGTAGAAGTATGTATAATGTGAAGCGTTAAATTGCGGAACTATTGGATGGGTGTCGGTATGAACACCATAAGTATTAGTTTCGGCTTTGTTAATTTTTTAGTTTGAAATCGCATTCAAATCAAATTGGTAAATAGTCAATATGGGAAATCGATTTAATTTGGGGGGGAAGGTTAGTAAAATCTACATTTGAATTTGCAAATATTGGAATAGAAGCAATTGGAGAGTTTTTTTTAATCTTTGAATCTTGTTAGTAACGAAGATCCGCAAATATTAGGCAAATATAATAGGCCAATAATTTCGTAGATTCAGCAGGCTTGATGATTTTAATGTGTGATTCAACGTAGCAAGGTTAAGAACATTAATCCATTATGTGCGAGTTTGAGCAAGATGAGTCAACGTTTAAGTTTAATAAACTTTCTAACAAGCGTTAGTAATTATGGTTAAATCTAGTTTCGAATGGTTGTGAATAATTAATTCCAATAGTTTTTTATATAACAATGCGAGCTTTAATGTAGCTATAATTGATTTCTTCTGAATATTAGTTGTCGAATTTCGCAATTTATTTACAATTTCGATTTTTTTTTCTTTTTTTTTTAGTAAAATTCTTTTCCATTAATATTTGTCTTAATCTAGCAATTAGTATGTTATCTTTTCTTATTTTTTTTAAGCTCGTAATTAATTAGGATTTTTTTTTTCTTTATTTTAGAGACTAATTTAAATAGAAATGTAGTCACTTTAGGATATCCTTAAAATAAAGGACGCGTGCCTCGCCACAGTAAATCGCAAATTGTGGGGCCCTCAATAAAAGGACTCAATAACCGGATAGACTTTGGAGTTGGCCGTCTAGTGAATTTTCACTGCCTCTTCCCAAAATAACGATACGATAGTCTCTTTAGGACGCACCTTAATTAATCTTACCTTCCTAAACTCGGGTGTGCATTTATGCAACCCAAATCCAAATCTCGACAGAATCGAAATGTGCCGACGACCACGTGTACACTGGTTGTAATGTGGTTCGAGATGCATTTCCATGACGTTGCAATTTTTTTTAAAAAGAAAAAAGAAAAAAAAATAACTAATGAGACGTGCCTCGCCAAACAAGAATACGCTGGTTGTGGGGCCCTCTATACGTGTTTTGATAAAACTGCTTAGATTTCGGGACGGGGTCGTTTAGCAAAATTTTACGACCTTTCCCAAAACAACAATACGCTAGTCGCTTTAGGCGCGTCTTTAATAAATTACTTTCTTAAATACGGGTGTGCATTTATGTGACCCAAATTCAAATCTCAACGGAGTCGAAATGTGTCGATAACCACGGGTACATTGACTATGACGTGGTTCGAGATACGTTTTCACAACGTTGCAATTCTCCGTAAAATAATAACAATAATAATAAAATTGATAAAAGCGGTTCAAAGTTAAAATTTGCATATAAGTTCTTAATTGTTAAAAATCAGATAAATAAGCCGAATATAACAGTTGAGCGACCGTGCTAGAACCACGGAACTCGGGAATGCCTAACACCTTCTCCCGGGTTAATAGAATTCCTTATCCGAATTTCTGGTTTGCGGACTGTTAAACAGAGTCAATCTTTTCCTCGATTCGGGATTCGACCTGTGACTTGGGACACCATAAATCTCCCAAATGGCAACTCTGAATTAAATAAACAAATCCCGTTTCGATTGTCCTTTAATTGGAAAAACTCCCTCTGCGCCCTCGCGGGGGCGGAAAATAGAGGTGCGACAGCTCTGGCGACTCTGCTGGGGATTCTTACCCAGAACCACCGGTTCAGGGTTAGAAATTCGAGCCTGATAAATTGTTGTATTTTGGCTTTATTATCTGATATTCTCATATGATCTGTGCTTAATATGCAAAATGATGCTTATTACTGCTTTGATATTATTTGACTGTACATATAAACTGTGCCGACACCCTTCTCTCTCTACCTCCGGGGATGTGCTTACTGGTTGAGACTCCCTATTCTGTTAGTGTCATACCCTGAAATAAAAGAGGCTCGGAAAGTTTCTAAGCCGGCTGGCCTTTTGGTTTCCGGAAAAGAGCTCCTTCCTCGACTCGAGTTGTCCGCTCGGGTACACTATCTAGAACATATACCCAGGATTTGAACCTAGAAAAACATGACTTCATGTCGGATACCTAGTAGGAAACGCTTATTTGCATCACGTTGCATATGACTTAGGGGGCTCAACACAAGCGTTGGGCCTGTCTAGGAATAGCAACCTGAAACAAAAAGACCATCCTGCTGCATCTTGTTTGTTTGCGCATTTAATTTACTTCGAACGAGCATGTTGACCGGCTTGTGAAAACAGGAATTCTGGAAAACCGAAAAACTGTGAAAAATAAAGAGAGGAAAAATAGCGGAGAGATAACTGCTCATTTTTAGAAAAAATCATGTCCAAGTAGTGTCAAAACTCTGCCAAAATTTTAATTTTTGAAAAATAGGGTGTTTTACTTGGGGAAAATAATAGAGTCCTATTTTAATTTAATTTAGTTTTTTTTACCCGAACTATATCGGTTTGATTCTCACCGGATGTGAGATACGTAGGCAACTCTTATCGGGTCCAACTTCCCATTTTTCAAAAATAACCTAAAAATAACAAAAATTTTATTGTTTAGAAAAAAGAGTCTTGAATAGGGTAGGTGCCGCCGTTCGTCAAAAATAGCTGAATGTTCCCGAAAGGGATGCCGGAAGGCTTTGCACAAATGGCCACCTTTTAAATTATATTTAACCGATAGACTCAAACAGCCTTAAAATCTTCATACATGAAGTGCTGAAAGGCCGTGTTCGGAAAGACGAGTTTTTAAATTGTAAGAAAAAAATAGTTTTTGAGTCAAATAATGCTTTGCTCTTTGCCTAAAAACGCCTAAATAAATGTGTAGGATGAACCCGACTCAAAATGAACCCTTTTCAATCTTGAATAAAATCCCTGTCCAATTACGACTCTGGTGGGATGATTTGGGCAAGGAAGGGCAAGACAAGGTCGATAAACATCTGAAAGGGCTTACAGGTTTGTTGGTAATCAGACCTCGAGGGGATATTATAAGAGCATTGGTCACTCACTGGGACCCGGTGCACAATGTCTTCCACTTCTCGGATTTTGAACTCACCCCGACTTTGGAGGAAATAGTCGGGTACATCGGAAGTACTGAGGCTCCATTGGGGAACAAATACCTGGTTTCTCCAAGAGCCGTAGATGTGTACATGTTTTTGGACTCATTGAAAATAGTCAGAACGATCCATAATCCAGATTTGGCAAAAGGCTTTTGTACTCTGAGCTTTATATATCAAAGATATGGCCACGTGGGAGGGTTCAACAAGCCAAAAAACAAGTTGTGCAGCAGGAGTAACCGTTAAAAATGGGATGAACATAGACGGGTTGCTTTCATGATTACCTTCTTAGGGATTTTAGTGTTCCCAACAAGAAACGGAAATATTGACATAAAGGTAGCCGGGATCGTCAGTACTCTGCTCACTCACAATGACAGCACTCTGGCGCCCATGATTGTATCTGATATCTTCCGAGCTCTCACCTCCTGCAAAGCCGGAGGAAATTTCTTCGAGGGGTGTAACTTGTTATTGCAAATGTGGATGACCGAAGACTTGTGTCCCCGTGCCCAGTTCCTGAGCCATGGATCATCCTCTAAAACTTGCATAGAGGAGTTCGATACCAGAATTAATGGGGTCCCCTTACCTGAAGGAGTCTCGGCATGGACCTCATACTTTCGGACCCTCAACGCCAGTCAAATACAGTGGACACTGGGATTGTTACTGGTCGATAAAGTCATATACATGCCTATAGTTAGGTCTCATTTTCTCTTGATGGGACTTAAGAGCATTCAACCTTATGTGCCATATCGGGTTTTGAGGCAGCTTGGGAGGTGTCAGATAGTGCCAAAAGATGAGGATCTAAGTACCCAAGTAATTGAGATCAGTCCCGATGCCCAATTTCCTGAAGCAAGGGTCCGCCAGATTTGGAGCCAATGTCAATACCTAGAGGCAAATACTTGTGTACTAAATCGGGTAAAAGGGGAAATTTCACCCGGATACCATGCTTGGTATAGAGGGGAGATGTCATATGGAAGACCAGCTAAGAGACCTCACCTTCAGGAGTTCGTCGAGTCTTCACAAGAGCATTGGGACTGGTTGGCGAAAGAACGCAAATACAAGGCCCGCATAGGGGAATTGGAAAAGCAGGTTCAGGATCTCCGATATGAAAGTAGTTTGCAAGCTGCAGCCGATGAAGGGGTAGAAAGAAATTAGCCCAAGAAAACGACACTCTTAGGGCTCGAATCCGACGAGTCAGAAAGAACTCCGACAACCAACAGAGAAGTCGGTCTGACAAGAGGTTGATAGATGGGTTGAACAAGTAGATCAGTCAAAGCCAATAGGGTTTGAAAAGATCGGAGGCTAGCATGGCGAGAATCCGAGCCAGATGGGCAAGAGGTGCGGAGGCACGAGCAAAGCATATGCGGCAAATAAGGAGGGATTATGAAGGGACCATTGCTATATTAAGAGAAACAAATTCCACTCTCAAAAAAAGAGTCCTTAGACAAGCCCAAGATGCCCGAATGGACAGGAAGCACGGTTATGATTTAATGGCCAGAATGGAAAAACAAATGGAAAGGTTCCAAGATCAACTCGCCGACAACGCTCAAGTACTGGGACTAAAAAATCGGCGAATAAAGCAACTGTTCAGAGAAAGGGATGACATCCGGGGTAGGATTGATGAGATTGGGTGCTACATCTACATGAGGTGCCTAGCATGTGAGCAAATGCCTCGTGACACCCTTTTTGCTTCAGTCATGGGTTATGTCCACCAGATTATGAAAGAGTTGAAAAACCTGCAAAGTAATCTTGCGCCAAAACCCATGACAAGGCCAAACAACGCCCCGCGGGCACAAAAATTTAGAACTTTGAAGCATGCTTAGTTGAGTCTGTATTTTCTATATTCTGATTGTCCGTTGAAATCTGTATTTTCCTTTTTTGCGTCAAAAGGCTGTAGTGTGTTTCAAGAATGTTTTGGCTTTGTAAATTGAAATCGAAAAATCCAAAATGATGTTTTTATTTTTCACACTTGTATCACGAACTACACTTGGTCTGATTCATACGGGGACATGATACGTAGGCAATCCACATAAGATTCGACCATTACTAAAACATAAAAAGAGAAAGTGAATAAGAGAAAAGAAGTGAGGGAAACCTGAAAGAAAGAGAGAAGAAGAAAAAGAGAGGTTTTTCTGAAACACTTGAAAGAGGCAAATAAAATAAGCTGGGATGATGCATGCGGTTGGAGCAAAAACATGTTAGAAATGGTTTACTGCCTAAGAACATTGCATCCCCCAACGTGCAATTGCAATATCTGTTGAAACTCTAACGCTACCAAGTTTGTTGTTTTTCCAATCTAAACCAGTTAGCTTGTTAGAGCGTACTGGCACCGTACCATTATCAAACAAGATCGAAAGGGCCTATAGCAGAAAGCATGACTAGATCAGACAACAGCGTTGAGTCGGAAAAGACGACAAATCAAATGCTGAAGGAAGCCATGGAAAAAATGGAAAAAATGAGGCTGGAAATGAATGAAGTGCAGATAGCCTTAGCTAGAGCCCAAAAGGGGCATGAACTACCCGTTACTCCTACTCTCTAACCAGGACACACGCCGGAATACCCTTCCCCCGGCCCCTCAACGAGCTTCCCAAACCGTCACTACTATCATGGAAGAGAGGCCTATGATCCCCAAGCTCCGCCACCCAATCAAAACCCTCCTCCACAAAATGTTCCCATCTTTGTGGCGCCTCCCCCAGCCCCATTGCACAGATCGTCTAGTGAGCCGTTGTTTCAGGCTCACGATACACAATATTACCCCCCTAAACTCACTGTCGCACCTCCTTTTTCCACCCCCGCGAGGGTACAAGGGAGTTTTCTCCAATTAAAGGACAGTCGAAACGGGATTTGTTTGTTTGTTTCAGAGTCGCCACCTGGGAATTTTAAGGCGTCCCAAGTCACCAATTTTAATCCTTGAATCGAGGAGAATATGACTCTGTTTATTATTCTGCGAACCAGAAATCCGGATAAGGAATTCTGTTAACCCGGGAGAAGGTGTTAGGCATTCCCGAGTTCCGTGGTTCTAGCACGGTCGCTCAACTATTATATTTGGCTTGATTATTTTGATTTGTTAAATACATTTTTATTGCATGATTTTATTATTACCGCTTCTATTTAGATTGTTTATAATTAAAGACCCTTCTTCGAATCGAATCACGCGTACGTGTATTCGTTTTATATATTAATATTTTTTAACGTGAAAATCGTGTCACGCGTACGTATACACAATGATAATATAATAATTATTATTTTTTTTCGAAATTTTTTATTATATAAAAAAAAAGACTTAAGTTCGAAATTGTGCTAAAAATAAAATTAAGAACGTTCGTCGCTCTTGTATAATTAAATATTGAACCGCACATCTCGAGTTATATGAAATTAATATTGATATTCTCCGAAGAGCCCCCTTTTTATTAAATGTTCGTTCGAAGTTGCGCGAACGCATAATCCGAATTGCTTTTAGAAATATAATCAGGTTACGCGAACGCATCCCTAATCACGCAAAAGATTCTTAATAGTAGTATAGATTTTCCATAAATGTTTATTGCATCCATCTATTTTTAAATGTAAGAATCGTGGAGAATTACCGATTGGGATGCCACCAAATTTCTTGACAAAGAATTCAAAATTTATTAGGCGTTGCTACAAGTCTTATTTTACGCGTATGAATTATATACCTCAAAACTATTCAAATTTTAAAGAATTAATGATATGAAAAAGAAACAAACAACATGTAACTAAAAATACTACCATTTTTATCGTGGATACAACATTAACATATCCAAAAATCGAATCGCATATAAAACTGGAAAAAGAATTAATTTGATAAACAAATTAATAGTTTCTGAAGAATTTTTATTGTTATATTTAATGCGAATTCTATTTCTACATATCCTTGACATAAAATGTTGCAATTCGTGCTTGTAAATCTCATATCCTTCTCATATACTTGTTTTTAGTCCAAAGTTATAATTGTTTGGTTAATTTGTTTACAAAGATTGAGTTTGAGATAAATAAACCAATTCTTATTCTCTGCCTATGCGACTATTTGCAAACACTTAACTCTATATTTTGTAAAAAAATCATTGACATTATTTCATATATTAAAAGAAATGAGTTGATCGCGTTCCTAAAATAACTAAGCCATTAGTTATTAAGAAAGAGAACTAATCTACTAATTGATTTAATACTATATTAACCAACTAAAACAAAACTGAAATTTAAACTAATAAAATTTAAATGAGTAGAAGACATCCTTATAATTCCAAACTTCATTTACTTGCCATGTTGAAACTCTTCACAACATGAGTTTAAAAGATATGTACCTGATATTGGAAGCAAAAGAAAATGAAGATGAAAATCAGCAACAGTAATAACAGTGCAACAGCAACAACTGCCCAGCAACAGTAACAAACCGGTAACAGACCGGTGGAGTAGTAATCCCAAAAACAAAAGCTTTAAGCTTTAAATGAAACAACAACCATTAATACTAATTTCAAACAAAGAAAGAAAGCAGTAGATTTTTTAGCTTTTATTTTTATTTTGAAAGCTTAAATATTTTTTCGGAATTTTTCTCTCTTCTATTCTCTGTCCGTTTTTTCTCTCTATCTGTGTGTGTATTTTTTCTCGTCTGTATGTGTTCTCTCTCTGTATTTCTGTTCTGTCTTGTGTTCAAGACTTCACATATATATAATCTCATCCCATAAATCTTTTAATCAATTAAATCAATACTTTTTCTCTACCCAACCCATTATCTTTCCACTCATCCCCATTACATTAAATAAACATATCACACCACCCCATTATATTTTGTCCCCCATGCTTTATTTAAAATAATGCAAGATTCCCCTTTAATTTAAATCTTGTCCCCCCTTTATATTAAATAATCATATCACAACCCACCCCATTTCATTTTGTCCCCCATGCTTCAAATAAACAATTTCAAAATGTACAATTCCTAAACTACCCCCTCCGACCTTACTGAAATTACCAAACTACCCCTGAACGTACTACAAATTTACCAAACTACCCATCAGCTATAACACATCAATTAATCAAACTTAACCAAAATATAGACAATATGATCAATTTCTAACAATGTTCAAACAACAATATGAACATGGATGAACATCATAACAACAATATCACATGAACACGATTTTAACAACATTTCAACAACAAATCACATGAACACGAATTGAACAACAAAGAACAACTAAAATTTGATTGAACAATATTTTAGCAACAAACAATCCTATTTTCGGATTCAACAACAACAACAAACAAAGTATGAAGATTTCTAAATTCAATCATATTGAACTTAAAATCAACTCTAACAACATTACAACAAACAATTCTTATATTAAACTTTAAACAAGATTATGAGAACAATTCAAGCAATAATCATAAATGGTAAACAAGAAATCAAACTATACAAAATTCGGATTCAAGATCATCCAAACAAAGTATGAACATGAATGAATCTATTTTAACACAACAAACATGACGGATTAAACGATTAAATCAATATATTCCTTTAACACAACTAAATTCTTTTTAGACAAATAACAAGATCGACGAATAAACAATTATGAACTTAAGCTTGAACTTAACAATATTAACAATTTCTAACAATACATAAACACATGAAACAAATTGAAGAAACAATTAATTAAATTTCAATTTGAATCTAACAAACATCAAACTAACAAATTCTTACTTAAACAATACAACAAACATGAAATAAACATGAAAACAACTAATTAAACTTCCATTTTAAAATCTGAAAATTGATTTAACAAATAACACATGAACATGAACTAAAAATTAATTCAAACGATAAACAAAACAAACATTTGTTGATTTTAGATTCGAAAATATCAAAACAAAATATGGACAAAATAAAACTCAAAAACTACTAACCGGATCGAAAGACGAACAACGACCAAACAAACAACGAACTTGACGATGAACTTACGACGTATAGTATCTTCACTTGACGAAAAACCCTCGACCTTTGCCGGACTTTAACCGGACTGTCTTGTGTCGTCAACAACAGTACGAAGCGGCGAGCAGCAACACGACGTCAAGAAGCAGCAGCAGTCCGAAGCAGCGAGCAGCAGCAACTATCGACAACGTCCATGGCGGAATGGACTGCTCCCGATGGCAGCGTGCGAGCTTGGTCGTGACGAGCAGCGGCGATGGGAGCTTCGAACAACAGCTGACTCATCGAGGCTATGTTCGTTTGGTTGTTTGGTTGAGACAGAAGCAACAACGACATTGACGTTGAGCTCAACGAACTTGAGCTCGACGAGCTTCATCAATGGCGGATAGGGTTGGGGTCGCGAAAGAGGTTGTGTCGTTTGGTGGTGTTTGGACGGTGCTTGGGTGGTGTTCGACGAAGGGGGGTGGCTGCTGGGTAGCCATGGCAGCTCACTATTTTGGAGATGGAGAAGAAGAAGACAAGGGGAGGGGGCGGATGGCTTTCCTTAGTTTTTAGGGTTTTTTCTTCTTTTTTCTTTTGTTTTGTGTTGTAAAATGTAAGACAAAGGGGTTTGGGTCTTTTGGGTTATGGACTGGGTCGACCCAGTTCGAAATGGACTGGGTCGTAGGGAAGATTGGGCCATTTTTTGGGCCTATAGCTTGAAATTGAAGAAGAGGCCCAATTCCGACTTTCTTTATATTTTCGCTCTCTTTTCTTCTTTTATTTTTCTAAAACTAAATTATAAAAATACTTAAACTATTATTAAGAACTAAATTAAGTTATAAAGGCGCAAATTAACTCCCAATAACAATTAACGCACAATTAAGTATTAATTAAGCATAAAATTGTATATTTGGACATTAAATGCTAAAAATGCAAACGATGCCTATTTTTGTAATTTTTAATTTTTGTAAAACAATTTTAATTACTAACAATTGTAGAATTAAATCCTACATGCAAAATGCGACATATTTTTGTATTTTTTATTAATTTAGCAAATAAACATGCAAAGATAAATACAAATAATTATTCAAAATATCACAAAACATCACAAAATTGCACACCAAGAAAAATTACTTTATTTTTTGAATTTTTTGGGAGTAATTCTCATATTGGGCAAAAATCACGTGCTTACAGCTGCCCCTCTTTGCCCGAAGACACGAAGGGTTTTCGTGCAAAGATAAAGCGAGCGATTTTTGCCCATTCGAGTACTCCGTTGAAGCATTTTTTTGAAAAAGATTTGACCGAACCTTTGCTTCAAAGGTTTCCTACATATCCTGGGCTAAACAGGAATCAGGTCAATGTAGTTCGGGAAACTTTGGTAGCTGGGACTACCGTTGGACTGCACTGTTACTGTTGTTGCATGCTATTACTACTGCTTACTGATCTCCTTGTTACACCGTGCTTAAAAGAAAACAAGAAGCTAAGCTATACTGCAATTTTTCTTGTTGCCTTGCTTTCTTGTCTGCTTGCATTTTTTCCGGTGCTTTTCTTCTTTTGACACATGCACTTGAGTTTGTGCTGTGACCTCTTGTTGCAACCTTCTGCTTCCCGGTGCCGGGGAATTTTATTGTTTCCTGCTGGGGATTCCTATTGTAACCCTCTGTTTTATTGTTCTCTGACTTGATCTTGAAATGTATGCCTCTGTTATCTGGGCGGGCTCCCAACTTCAATACTTGAAAATTAAAGACTTGAAATGTATGCCTCTGTTATCTGGGCGGGCTCCCAAGTTCAATGCTTGAAAATTAAAGACTGAAATGTATGCCTCTGTTCTATGGGCGGGCTCCCAACTTTAACAACAAAAATGAATGCCATTCCTCTCTTCAGGCGGGCTCCTGACTTCAACAACAACTTTGAAAATAATTCGCCATTCCTCTCTTCAGGCGGGCTCCTGACTTCCACCAATACATCGCCATTCCTTTCTTTAGGTTGGCAAGATTTCAACAACTTTTTTTAAATGCCTTTCCTCTCTTCAGGCGGGCTCCTGACAACAACTTTGAAAATAATCGTCATTCCTCTCTTCAGGCGGGCTCCTGACTTCAAACCATACATCGCCATTCCTTTCTTTAGGTTGGCAAGATTTCAACAACTTTTTTAAAACGCCTTTCCTCTCTTCAGGCGGGCTCCTGACAACAACTTTGAAAATAATCGCCATTCCTTTCTTTAGGTTGGCAAGATTTCAACAACTTTTAAAAACGCCTTTCCTCTCTTCAGGCGGGCTCCTGACAACAACTTTGAAAATAATCGCCATTCCTCTCTTCAGGCGGGCTCCTGACTTCAAATCATACATCGCCATTCCTTTCTTTAGGTTGGCAAGATTTCAACAACTTTTGACAACGCCTTTCCTCTCTTCAGGCGGGCTCCTGACAACAACTTTGAAAATAATCGCCATTCCTCTCTTCAGGCGGGCTCCTGACTTCAAACCATACATCGCCATTCCTTTCTTTAGGTTGGCAAGATTTCGACAACTTTTTTAAAACGCCTTTCCTCTCTTCAGGCGGGCTCCTGACAACAACTTTGAAAATAATCGCCATTCCTCTCTTCAGGCGGGCTCCTGACTTCAAACCATACATCGCCATTCCTTTCTTTAGGTTGGCAAGATTTCAACAACTTTTTAAAAATGTCTTTCCTCTCTTCAGGCGGGCTCCTGACAACAACTTTGAAAATAATCGCCATTCCTCTCTTCAGGCGGGCTCCTGACTTCAAACCATACATCGCCATTCCTTTCTTTAGGTTGGAAAGATTTCAACAACTCTTTAAAACGCCTTTCCTCTCTTCAGGCGGGCTCCTGACAACAACTTTGAAAATAATCGTCATTCCTTTCTTCAGGTGGGCTCCTGACTTCAACCAATATATTGTCATTCTGTTCTTCAGGGGGGATCCTGACTTCTTCTTAAATTTTTTCATCCTCGTTCTCCAGGTGGATGCCTGACTTCTTCTTAAATTCTTCATCCTCGTTCTCCAGGTGGACGCCTGATTTCTTCTTTAATTCTTCATCCTCATTCTCCAGGTGGACGCCTGACTTCTTCTTTAATTCTTCATCCTCATTCTCCAGGTGGACGCCTGATTTCTTCTTTAATTCTTCATCCTCATTCTCCAGGTGGACGCCTGATTTCTTCTTCAATTCTTCATCCTCATTCTCCAGGTGGACGCCTGATTTCTTCTTCAATTCTTCATCCTCATTCTCCAGGTGGACGCCTGATTTCTAATACTACTATGGGAGTCTCCTTTCTTCCCCTCCTTCAAATTTTTTTTTTTTTTTTAGAATTTATTTTCTCTCAACACTACTGGGGATGAAAGTGTTATCTTCTTGGGATAACGTTGTTGAGGATAACGCTGCTGGGGAATTTTATCCCTTCAAATTGATGCTTCATTCTTCTGGAAGCTGCTGGGGATGATAATGGCTTTTTACTTTTCTGAGCACAAGCGTCATCCCTTTATTCTGTCTGCTGGGGATCAATTTCCTCCATTGGTAACTTATTATGTTGGGGGCAACCCTGGTTCAAAGACCACTTCCTTGGTGCTATCTTTATTCTTCCCCAAATGGGTACCTGATTTTCCAAAAAAATTTCAAACTGAAAAGAAAATTTTCTGCCCCAGTTTGACAATCTTTCTTGCGGCATGCATTTCCGACATCAATGCCATTTCCTTTACCTATTTTAACTCGAACAAAATTTGTTAGCTTAAAGCGTGGTAGTTGGTTGTGATACTCCACTGGGATGGCTTTTCCCTTTCTCCTTCCTTGCTCTGCATTCCACCAGGGACGATATTATTTGCTGGGGATAATCCTTTTCTGCTAGGGATATCCCTCTTCTTTCGTGACATGGCTCGGAGACTTGCATTTTTCCGACCTTTTAGTCTCGCATGAATTTTCCAAGTCATGCTTATTGATCTCCTTGTTTGTCCACGGGCCTTGGCCTTGAGGTTTTAATAACCTCTGATTTTGGCAAGGATATCCCTCTTGACACTCGTTGATCTTTTTGTCAATTCCCTTTTGCTGGGGATATCTTTTTTTTTTTACACTGGTCTCGCGCTTGTTCCTTGTTGACTATACCATTTGTATGTATTAGTCAGATCTTATCTTGGAAAGCTAATGGCCTATTTTGAAGTCATTTCCCACTGGTTCTGACCAAACAGACTCTACTGGGGAAATTTCTATGAAAGGAAAAGATAAAAGGGAACAGAATAAAAGACAACGGAAAAAGATGACTCTTTAACAAAAGAAACTATAAATAAAAACCTATCAAACGCAAATACCGACTCTAATGGTCATGACATGCACATGTGGCCTATCCTTCGTCATCAATCGTCTTTCGAGATCTTCCCTTGACTTGGCGATTCCCCATCTGATTCCCAATCTTATTCGACTTGTAGTGCCCGAAGGGTTTTCACTATCAAGTCTCTCTCATTTTGGTTTTTCTCTCAGCTTGCGTCGCCTTATGGTGTCCGTAAAGATTTTCACCGATAAGACTCTCTCATTTGTATCACTTTCCAGCTGGGGATTTGGAGTGTTGCCGGTATGACTCTCTCTGCTGGAGATTAGAGTCCTTTCTGCTGTGGAACAGAATGTTATGTTCGCCGGTAAGACTCTCATTTGTCTGACTTGGCATCTTTTGCAGACTGATCAGAAGGTCTTTCTTTGGACCGTAATGTGGGTTTTTTGGATAGGCTTAGAAAGAAAGGGTATTAAAGGCTAAAAAACAAATCAATTTGGGGTTCAAAATTACAACCTTCGAAATCATATTTGTTTATAACAAGCGCAACCCTTGCCCCAGTTTCTTGCTTGGGGATTATTTATTAAATTTTTTTTTATTTATTACACCATGCACATTATGCACACTATGCACCCTATGACCGAGCCGTGAAGCGCCTACGTATCCTCTTTGAGGAATCAGGTCAAACGTAATTCCCAATTCCTCTGTTTTCTTCTGACTTTCTTTTATCATTTTTCTTTTATTTTTCGTTTTTTTTTTTATTATTATTTTTTTTTTGTTGATTTTTTCTTTACCTTCCAGGCTCGTATTTCCTAGTCGTTGCTATTGATTCCGAACGAGGGGTATGAAAGAAAATAAAATAAGGCTCAAAAGGGGTAACGAAGGATAAAGTGTTTAGGTAGCAGAACAAAATGCCTTCGTCATTCCAGTCTTCAAAACATGCCAAGTGCAAACAACACAATTGAACATAGATTTATAGTCTCTTCCGACGGTGCTGGCCTTGACAATTATGTTAAACACTTACTTTTCATTTGTCCTTTCTAAAGCACTGCTGGGCGACACTCTCACTCTCATGCACGACCCTCATGCCAATTTGGCGAATCTTGCATTTAACGGTTTTCTTTATGTTTTACTTGCCCCAGTTCCACATGACTCGGGCTTCAAATAATCTCAAACCGTTCTTATTTCCTTTAAATGCTTTGATCACCTTCCCAGGGTTTTATGATTAACTTTATAGACTAGGCCCAAACTGTGTGCGCATGTCATGTCCCTAGAATCGGCATTGAACGAAAATGACAAAAGGACTAAATAAAAAGATGACTGGAAATAATAAAAGACCGGCTTTTGTATTAAACTTCCGGCGAAATGGTTAGAAAAACAAACAAAACAACCCGAATAAAATCTTAACACAACATTAACGAGACTTAAACAAACTGATACGACAAAAATGGAAAGATAAGAAGGTTTGACACAAGACAATATTCGGATTACAACCCTAAGAATAATCCGGATAACAGAAATGACAACAAAATAAACCACCAACAGCTTCTCTCTTGCTAACCAAGGAACGGAGCGTCCTCCCATTTTATCAAAATTGGCATCTTAGCCACTAAGCTTTGCATTAGTATTGCCAAGACCATTATCAGCTTCCATATCATCAACCTCCGTCAACAAGTTCTCGATAGGGTTCGAGTGCTCCATGTTACTGTTATCGATCACAATCCGCCCTTCTTGGATCATTTTCTCTACTTCCCTTTTCAAATTACGACAACTCTCAATGTTGTGCCCTATGACATTGGAGTGGTACGCGCATTGCGCTGCCGGATCAAAGTTTCTTGCATGTGGATCTGGAGTATATGCGGGGAGCGGCTCAATCAAGCCAGCATGCTTTAGCCTTTCAAACAGACTTGCATAAGATACTCCGATAGGGGTGAGAGCCTTTCCTCGTTTCAACAACCTTTCGTTCCTAAATGCTTGATTGGGCCGGAAACCTGATCCAGGGGGCTTCCGGTAGGCTTGTGAGGGTGGATAGGCCTTCTGTGGAGCTGGGTATTTGGAAAGTGAAGCCCATCTTTGGGAACCTCGTGGAGAGAAGTAGCATCGGGGAGGGGAGTAGCGTGGGCGAGTGATGGAGCTACTCGGGTAGCTAGGAAAACTGTCATAAGTGGGTTGGGATGGAGAGTATGGGGGATGGGTAATGCCAGAGTTTGAAAAGCTTGGCGGTGGTGGGGGTGGTGCTTTCCCAGTTATCCATGCTTGATACATGTCTGCCACATGTTGTCTCAGCATTTTCACTTCTTCTACCAACCCGTTGTTCTGTTCGACCAATTGTTGTCGGTCATCAGTACCGACCCATCCTGTTCTGAGGTTCTGTGTCATTTGCTTTGCGGGGAGGAGTTACCACAACCAACCACTTTTCTATATATGAACACAGCAAAGGGAAGCCATCATGTTAGTGTCAGGGCATTTGACAGATAATCATATATTAGAGATGCAATGCACCTAAGCAGTTAAACTGTTCTATCAGAAATGCGATGCACTTGCGCTTTCCTTTATTTTTCTTTCTTCCTTTTTTTTCTTTTTCAGTGGTGGTCGAATCTTATAGAGATTGCCTACGTATCATGACCCCGCATGAATCAGACCTTGCGTAGTTCGGACCAATAAAAGATAAGCAATACTAATCATTTTTTTTCAATTTTCATATTGGATTTCAAAGGTTTAAAAATGACCTACAAACTTGAAAATCAAACGACCCACATATTATAATCAAAAGTTTTACAAACTCCAAAACAAACGGCCAGCTTCCTTTCTCTGTTTGACAAATGCAACCAAACGGTTATTTTTGCAAATGTGGCCCCGTCCAAATTTTGAGGTCGGAGAGGATTATTTTATGACACTTTACACAGTTGTCCGTCTTTTATGAAAATAGCCTTTCGACAACTGAAAGATACTCTGAGGCTATTTCGGCAAGAACGGTTTAAGACGCGGCCGAAGCTGGCTCGGCTTATTTTGACCAAAAATCTAAACGGTATTCACCTGACCGTTGACTCTTTGTTTTTTTTTTCAAATTACAATAAAAACCAGGTTTTGCAACACGGCCCTTCAGCGCCTCGGGGACGAAGATTTTTTAAGGCTGTGTGGGTCAACGGACCAAATTTTAAAAAAGGACCCAAAGGTGGCTGTTTATGCAAAGTCAGCCTTCCGGCGTCCCTTTCGGGAACATTCGACTATGTCTTGATAAAACAGCGTCACCTGACTTCTTTATGACAAAATTAAAATTTGACATATTTATTTTTGGCTATTTATTTTTTTTTAGCAAAAAGTGGAGGCTGGACACTGCCCGACTTATTTACGACAAAATTAAAATTTTGACACGTTTTTTATTTATTTATTGGTTTTTGGCTTATTTTAGCAAAAGGGGGGTTGGACCCGATGAGGGTTGCCTACGTATCTCACATCCGGTGAGAATCAAACCCGCGTAGTTCGGGCAGGTCATGAATAAAGTAAATAAACTGATTTTAAATTATGATTATTTTTTTTTATTATTTTTTTGTAAAAGAACTGCTTTAAAAGAAAAAAGGAAGTATTTTTATATTTTTTTTGGATTTTTGATTGATTTTCTTTTTGAAAGAAAGACTTCTAAGAATTCCTTTTCTTTTGATTTGAACTTTGAGAATTTCAAAAGTAAAAGGAAGATATTTTTTTTTGTTTTTTCTTATTCTAAAGAAGAAAGAAAATATTTTTTGGAATTTTACCTCTAATAAAAGAAATGCTTTCTAAATTTTTTTTTTTGAATTTTGAATTTTCTTTTCAATTTTTAAAGAAGAAGGAAAATATTTTCGGATTTTTTTATTTTATTATATATATATTTTTTTTAATAATTAAAAAGACTTTTTAAAGAAGTCAATAATGGAAAATATTTTTGGATTTTTTGTTTTGAAAATTGGGAGTCTAAACAAAACTTTTCTAGACTTTTTTGGCAGGACAAATATTTTTGCAACAAATAAAGATATATATATACATTTTTTGAAAATAAAGAAAAAAATTTGGATTTTTTTTATATATATATATATATTTGCAACAAATAATAAAATCACTTTCAACGCCCGACTCTTTTTATTTTATTATTTTGAATTTTTCATAAACGAATAAAAAAACTATTTTAAATGTAAGACTCTTTTTCATTGTCATTTTCAGGGGAAGACAAACTATTTTCCTTTATATATATATATATATATATATATATATATATTTTTTTTATTTTTGAAAAATAAGACAGAACAATGATTTTTTTTTCTTTCTATTTTTTCTTTGGTTTTAATAAAACAAACTAATAAAATATTTTTTTTTCATTTTCTCAAAATTTCGGCAGAGTTTTGGCAGTATTTGGGCATTGATTTTTTTTTTTTTTCAAAAATAAACAGTCAATTCCCTAACCGCTATTTCTTTTTTTTCAATTTTAAAATATTATTCATGATATTCAAAAGTCAGTCAACACACAAATCCGGATCAAATAAATGCGCAAGTAGCAGCAAGTAAGATGCATCAGGATGGTCATTTTTTTGGTACACCTGTCCTAGACAGACCCAACCCCTGTGTTGAGTCTCCAAAGTCAAATGCACGTGATGCAAACAATCGCTCCTACTAGGGATCCGGCATGAAGCTGAGTTATTCTAAGTGAAAAAACCTGAGGCATATTGATCTAGCCCTGGCTTACCCAAACGGACAGTTTGAGCCGAAGCGGGGGCAACGTACCGGGAGCACGAAAGTCTACCCGGCCTAGTTACTTGTCCCAACTTCGTCTTATTTGGTATGACTTTAACAGAAAGGTGGGTCACGCGCACGTGTGCACCATAAATTTAGAAGACTCAGAAAGAAGGGGGTTTCGTAGCAGTTGTATATATTCATAATTCAAATAATATTAAAGCGGTAAAAGTGTCATTTAGCACATTGGGCATATATCATGTAAAAAAATCAGATAATAAATAAAGCCAACTATAACAATTATTTTAAGCTCGAATTCTTGAACCCTGAACCAGTGGTTCTGGGTTCGGTCCCCAGCAGAGTCGCCAGAGCTGTCGCACCTCCTTTTTCCGCCCCCGCGAGGGTGCAAGGGAGTTTTCTCCAATTAAAGGACAGTCGAAACGGGATTTGTTTGTTTGTTTCAGAGTCGCCACCTGGGAATTTTAAGGCGTCCCAAGTCACCAATTTTAATCCCTGAATCGAGGAGAATATGACTCTGTTTATTATTCTGCGAACCAGAAATCCGGATAAGGAATTCTGTTAACCCGGGAGAAGGTGTTAGGCATTCCCGAGTTCCGTGGTTCTAGCACGGTCGCTCAACTGTTATATTTGGCTTGATTATTTTGATTTGTTAAATACATTTTTATTGCATGATTTTATTATTACCGCTTCTATTTAGATTGTTTATAATTAAAGACCCTTCTTCGAATCGAATCACGCGTACGTGTATTCGTTTTATATATTAATATTTTTTAACGTGAAAATCGTGTCACGCGTACGTATACACAATGATAATATAATAATTATTATTTTTTTTTTCGAAATTTTTTATTATATAAAAAAAAAGACTTAAGTTCGAAATTGTGCTAAAAATAAAATTAAGAACGTTCGTCGCTCTTGTATAATTAAATATTGAACCGCACATCTCGAGTTATATGAAATTAATATTGATATTCTCCGAAGAGCCCCCTTTTTATTAAATGTTCGTTCGAAGTTGCGCGAACGCATAATCCGAATTGCTTTTAGAAATATAATCAGGTTACGCGAACGCATCCCTAATCACGCAAAAGATTCTTAATAGTAGTATAGATTTTCCATAAATGTTTATTGCATCCATCTATTTTTAAATGTAAGAATCGTGGAGAATTACCGATTGGGATGCCACCAAATTTCTTGACAAAGAATTCAAAATTTATTAGGCGTTGCTACAAGTCTTATTTTACGCGTATGAATTATATACCTCAAAACTATTCAAATTTTAAAGAATTAATGATATGAAAAAGAAACAAACAACATGTAACTAAAAATACTACCATTTTTATCGTGGATACAACATTAACATATCCAAAAATCGAATCGCATATAAAACTGGAAAAAGAATTAATTTGATAAACAAATTAATAGTTTCTGAAGAATTTTTATTGTTATATTTAATGCGAATTCTATTTCTACATATCCTTGACATAAAATGTTGCAATTCGTGCTTGTAAATCCCATATCCTTCTCATATACTTGTTTTTAGTCCAAAGTTATAATTGTTTGGTTAATTTGTTTACAAAGATTGAGTTTGAGATAAATAAACCAATTCTTATTCTCTGCCTATGCGACTATTTGCAAACACTTAACTCTATATTTTGTAAAAAAATCATTGACATTATTTCATATATTAAAAGAAATGAGTTGATCGCGTTCCTAAAATAACTAAGCCATTAGTTATTAAGAAAGAGAACTAATCTACTAATTGATTTAATACTATATTAACCAACTAAAACAAAACTGAAATTTAAACTAATAAAATTTAAATGAGTAGAAGACATCCTTATAATTCCAAACTTCATTTACTTGCCATGTTGAAACTCTTCACAACATGAGTTTAAAAGATATGTACCTGATATTGGAAGCAAAAGAAAATGAAGATGAAAATCAGCAACAGTAATAACAGTGCAACAGCAACAACTGCCCAGCAACAGTAACAAACCGGTAACAGACCGGTGGAGTAGTAATCCCAAAAACAAAAGCTTTAAGCTTTAAATGAAACAACAACCATTAATACTAATTTCAAACAAAGAAAGAAAGCAGTAGATTTTTTAGCTTTTATTTTTATTTTGAAAGCTTAAATATTTTTTCGGAATTTTTCTCTCTTCTATTCTCTGTCCGTTTTTTCTCTCTATCTGTGTGTGTATTTTTTCTCGTCTGTATGTGTTCTCTCTCTGTATTTCTGTTCTGTCTTGTGTTCAAGACTTCACATATATATAATCTCATCCCATAAATCTTTTAATCAATTAAATCAATACTTTTTCTCTACCCAACCCATTATCTTTCCACTCATCCCCATTACATTAAATAAACATATCACACCACCCCATTATATTTTGTCCCCCATGCTTTATTTAAAATAATGCAAGATTCCCCTTTAATTTAAATCTTGTCCCCCCTTTATATTAAATAATCATATCACAACCCACCCCATTTCATTTTGTCCCCCATGCTTCAAATAAACAATTTCAAAATGTACAATTCCTAAACTACCCCCTCCGACCTTACTGAAATTACCAAACTACCCCTGAACGTACTACAAATTTACCAAACTACCCATCAGCTATAACACATCAATTAATCAAACTTAACCAAAATATAGACAATATGATCAATTTCTAACAATGTTCAAACAACAATATGAACATGGATGAACATCATAACAACAATATCACATGAACACGATTTTAACAACATTTCAACAACAAATCACATGAACACGAATTGAACAACAAAGAACAACTAAAATTTGATTGAACAATATTTTAGCAACAAACAATCCTATTTTCGGATTCAACAACAACAACAAACAAAGTATGAAGATTTCTAAATTCAATCATATTGAACTTAAAATCAACTCTAACAACATTACAACAAACAATTCTTATATTAAACTTTAAACAAGATTATGAGAACAATTCAAGCAATAATCATAAATGGTAAACAAGAAATCAAACTATACAAAATTCGGATTCAAGATCATCCAAACAAAGTATGAACATGAATGAATCTATTTTAACACAACAAACATGACGGATTAAACGATTAAATCAATATATTCCTTTAACACAACTAAATTCTTTTTAGACAAATAACAAGATCGACGAATAAACAATTATGAACTTAAGCTTGAACTTAACAATATTAACAATTTCTAACAATACATAAACACATGAAACAAATTGAAGAAACAATTAATTAAATTTCAATTTGAATCTAACAAACATCAAACTAACAAATTCTTACTTAAACAATACAACAAACATGAAATAAACATGAAAACAACTAATTAAACTTCCATTTTAAAATCTGAAAATTGATTTAACAAATAACACATGAACATGAACTAAAAATTAATTCAAACGATAAACAAAACAAACATTTGTTGATTTTAGATTCGAAAATATCAAAACAAAATATGGACAAAATAAAACTCAAAAACTACTAACCGGATCGAAAGACGAACAACGACCAAACAAACAACGAACTTGACGATGAACTCACGACGTACAGGATCTTCACTTGACGAAAAGCCCTCGACCTTTGCCGGACTTTAACCGGACTGCCTTGTGTCGTCAACAACAGTACGAAGCGGCGAGCAGCAACACGACGTCAAGAAGCAGCAGTAGTCCGAAGCAGCGAGCAGCAGCAACTGTCGACGACGTCCATGGCGGAATGGACTGCTCCCGATGGCAGCGTGCGAGGTTGGTCGTGACGAGCAGCGGCGATGGGAGCTTTGAACAACAGCTGACTCATCGAGGCTATGTTCGTTTGGTTGTTTGGTTGAGACAGAAGCAACAACGACATAGACGTTGAGCTCAACGAGCTTGAGCTCGACGAGCTTCATCAATGGCGGATAGGGTTGGGGACGCGAAAGAGGTTGTGTCATTTGGTGGTGTTTGGACGGTGCTTGGGTGGTGTTCGACGAAGGGGGGGTGGCTTCTGGGTAGCCATGGCAGCTCACTATTTTGGAGATGGAGAAGAAGAAGACAATGGGAGGGGGCGGATGGCTTTCCTTAGTTTTTAGGGTTTTTTCTTCTTTTTTCTTTTGTTTTGTGTTGTAAAATGTAAGACAAAGGGGTTTGGGTCTTTTGGGTTATGGACTGGGTCGACCCAGTTCGAAATGGACTGGGTCGTAGGGAAGATTGGGCCATTTTTTGGGCCTATAGCTTGAAATTGAAGAAGAGGCCCAATTCCGACTTTCTTTATATTTTCGCTCTCTTTTCTTCTTTTATTTTTCTAAAACTAAATTATAAAAATACTTAAACTATTATTAAGAACTAAATTAAGTTATAAAAGCGCAAATTAACTCCCAATAACAATTAACGCACAATTAAGTATTAATTAAGCATAAAATTGTATATTTGGACATTAAATGCTAAAAATGCAAACGATGCCTATTTTTGTAATTTTTAATTTTTGTAAAACAAATTTAATTACTAACAATTGTAGAATTAAATCCTATATGCAAAATGCGACATATTTTTGTATTTTTTATTAATTTAGCAAATAAACATGCACAGATAAATACAAATAATTATTCAAAATATCACAAAACATCACAAAATTGCACACCAAGAAAAATTACTTTATTTTTTGAATTTTTTGGGAGTAATTCTCATATTGGGCAAAAATCACGTGCTTACACTCACATTCAAAGCACCCGAGCCACATACCTATAATCCCCACTTTGAGGTCCCGGCGGAGATTGAAAAGCCGGCTAAGAGCCCAGAGCAGGACGAGGTGATACGGAAATTTAAAAGCCTGAAGCAGTCCTTTAGGAACATGCACGGGTTAGGCAACCAGGTTAGCGTGGCCTACAAGGATCTGTGCCCTTTCCCTAACGTCCAATTACCAGCAGAGTTCAAGATGCCCAAGTTCGATTTATACGAAGGGCATGGCGATCCTATGGCACATCTACGGGGATTTTGTAGCAAGATGAGGGGAGCGGGGGAAACGATGAGCTACTGATAGCTTACTTTGGCCAGAGTTTGAGCGGGTCGGCACTGGAGTGGTATACAAGACAAGATCCGAGCAGGTGGTACACCTGGGATGATCTGGCACAGGCTTTCGCAGGACACTTCCAATACAACCTTGAGATAGTCCCAGACCATCTCACATTGCTAAAGCTTGAGAAGAAACCCGGGGAGAGCTTCCGGGAATTTGGGTTCCGATGGAGAGAACAGGCAGCCAGAATTGATCCTCTAATGAGAGAAGGGGAAATGGTAGATTACTTTCTACAAACTCTAGAACCAACTTACTTCGGTCACTTGGTGACGTCAGTTGGCAAATCCTTCAACGAAGTGGTGAAAATGGGAGGTATGATAGAAAAGGGACTTAAGTCCAATAAGATCCTGAGTTACTCGGCAATTAAGGCAACAACTCAGGCCATTCAGAGCGGCACGGGGGGTGCGCTCGGAAAGAAAAAGAGAGAAGAGGTCACGACAATAGAGGCAGGCAATTGGTCCAGATCTAGAGGTCCTTCCCCTCATTACCAACCTAGACCCCATCATCCAAACTACCCACACATTCCAAATTACCCTCCACAACCCTACTACCCACCACAAGAACAACATTTCTCTATCCATCAAGCCCAGACATATACCCAACCTCCGGCTCGCCCGCAATGGCGCGCGCCAGCTCCCCACAATACATACCCACCTCCACATAATACCTACCCACCACCACAAAACACCTATCCACCGCCAAGAGCCTACAGGAACCCTCCAGGGACAGGTTTTAGGAGAAATCCAGCTTCCAGAAATGAAAGACTGCAGAGGCAAAGAACCTTTACTAAGTTGGGAAAAACCTATACTGCCTTGTTCCACAAGTTAAGACAATTGGGTTTATTGAATCCTGTTTAGCCTAGGTTGCCAAATCCCTTACCCCAAAATATGGATCACTCGGTAAGATGTGAATATTGTTCGGGAGCTCCCGAACATGATACCGAGAAATGTTGGAGGCTGAAACATGAGATATAAGATCTTATTGATGCCAATAAGATCGAGGTACAGGCATCGGAGGCACCCAACATTAACCAGAACCCATTGCCAGCACACCACGACGCCCACATGTTCGAGCTTGTGCACGAAGTGGGAGAGCCAAAGAAACCATCACAAACAGTGATGATGATCCGTGCCATTCCGAAAGAAAAATCAACTGGTGGGGAGGCAAGGGTACAGGTGAAAGGGGAAGATGTCAAGCCAGTGGTGATATTAGGGAAGAATCCATCTGCCGCTACAAGGAAACCAGAACCGGCCAAATTGGTAATATCGGGAGCATCATCTGCACCCGTGGTTGTTGTGAAGGGGGTCTGTAGGGAACCGGTCATCATAAAGTCGGTAGTCCAATTGCCAGTGATTGATAGCAAGGTCGTGCCTTGGAAGTATGAAAAGGCAGTGGTAATGTACAAGGGAAAGCAAGTGGAGGAGGATAGTTGTGAGGCGCAGGGACTAACTCAATCGGGACAGTGTTTTGCTCTCGTGGAGTTGAGAAGGTCCAACCTAGCAGTAACTAAGAAACCCGTGTCAGAAGAAGAGGTGGAGGAATTCCTGAAAAAGATGAAAGTGCAAGATTACTCTGTTGTCGAACAATTGAAGAAAACACCGGCCCAGATCTCGTTGTTATCACTATTGATCCATTCGAACGAGCATCGCCGGGCCCTGATGAAGATACTAAATGAAGCTCATGTGCCTAATAAAATTTCAGTGAACCACCTTGAGACGATTGCCAACAAGATTTTTGAGGTGAACAGGGTGACGTTTTCTGACGACGATCTGCCAGTGGAGGGCACAGAGCATAACAAAGCTCTATACTTGATGGTCAAATGTGAAGATTTGGCGGTTACTCGGGCATTGGTTGATAACGGGTCTAGTGCCAATATATGTCTGTTATATACTCTAGACAAGTTGAAGATTGATCATGATAGGATCCACAAGAATAATGTTTGCGTCCGAGGATTTGACGGAGGTGGAACAGACACAGTGAGGGATATTATGCTCGAATTGACCATCGGCCCGGTCGAGTTTACTATGGAGTTCCAAGTATTGGATGTTGCAGTATCTTATAACCTTTTTTTGGGTCGACCATGGATCCACGAAGCCAAAGCAGTGCCGTCCACATTGCATCAAATGGTCAAGTTTGAATGGGACAGGCAAGATGTCGTGCTACATGGGGAAGACGCTGTGTGCACTATGGGAGGTGCCATTGTGCCATTTATAGAAACCGACGATGACAAAGGTCCGTCGGTTTACCAGTTTTTTGATGCGGTCTCAGCAAACAAGATTTCCGAGGGTGAAAGCCTTCCACTCCCCAGGATAGCTTCTGCAACCGTTATGATAGTTTCAGAGATGATGAGTAATGGGTTCGTGTTAGGAAAAGGTCTGGGGGCTGAGCTTCAGGGTATTGTTCAACCTGTCTCTTTGCCTAAGAATTTAGAGACCTTCGGGATGGGATTCAAGCCGACTGCAGCAGATGTAAAGCGGGCTTGGAAAATGAAGAAGAGAGTTTGGGTTCTTCCCATACCAGTTCCACGTCTCGCCAGATCTTTCGTCAGAGCAGGCATCAAAAGGTTATCGGTCCCAAAAGTTGTCGGACCATTGACTGGGTCGGATGGGGATTTGAACCAGAGTTTTGAAAGGTTGTTCGCCGATGTCAATGTAATAAAAGCTGGAGAAGGTTTCAGTAGGGCTGATGTATAGTTTGTGGGGCCTAGGGCCAACATCAACAATTGGACAGCTACTCATCTTCCTATCCGGAGGGAGTCTTGGTAGTAGGCTTTGATTTTTCTTTCTCGTTTTCTGGATTATTCCAGGGTGTAATCCAAATTTTGTTTTATTTTATATTCAGCAAAAGTGTGAACCCTGTTATCTTGTATTTTAATAAAATTGAAAGTTTTCTCTCTTTATTTTGTTTTAATTTTGTTTTCTTCTTTTTCTCTTTCTGAACAGTTCTCTTTATACTGGTTCTAATGACATGGCATGCACAACGGATCTTCAACCTAGTCTAAAAAATCAATCTGATTCCAAATTAATTGTACAAGAGGTCAATTATGATAATGAATCGGAATATGATGAGGATGAGGCCTTTGAAGAGATAAACTGAGAATTAAGCCAGTTCGAAGAGAAGCCCAAGCCCAATTTGAATGACACTGAAGCTGTCAATTTAGGGGATGCAGACAATGTCAGGGAAATCAAAATAAGCATTCACATTGAGCCAAACATCAGGGAGGAGCTAATCAAAGCACTCATTGAATTCAAAGATGTTTTTGCATGGTCGTATGATGACATGCCGGGCTTAAGCACTGATCTAGTGGTTCATAAATTACCCACTGACCCGGCATGCCCTCCCGTCAAGCAGAAATTGAGGAAGTTCAAGACAGACATGAGTGTAAAGATTAAAGAAGAAGTAACCAAGCAGCTGCAGGCAAAGGTTATTCAGGTCACTCGATATCCTGATTGGTTGGCTAATGTGGTGCCAGTGCCGAAGAAGGATGGGAAGATCAGGGTATGCGTCGATTACCGCAATCTGAACAGGGCGAGCCCAAAAGATAACTTTCCATTACCCAACATACATATCTTTATCGACAATTGTGCAGGACGAGAGATCGATTCTTTTGTAGATTGTTATGATGGGTACCATCAGATCTTGATGGATGAAGAAGACGCAGAAAAGACGGCTTTCATTACGCCGTGGGGGACTTATTGCTACCGGGTAATGCCGTTTGGTTTGAAGAACGCTGGGGCAACGAATATGAGAGCAATGACTACTATGTTTCATGACATGATACACAAAGAGATTGAAGTGTACGTAGATGATGTAATCATAAAATCCAAGCGTCAGAAAGACCACGAAGCAGACCTAAGGAAGTTTTTCCAAAGACTTCGAAGGTACAACATTAAGCTCAACCCGGTCAAATGTGCATTTGGTGTTCCATCTGGAAAGCTATTGGGATTCATCGTCAGTCGGCGAGGCATTGAGCTGGACCCGTCAAAGATCAAATCCATCCAGGAATTGCCGCCGCCGAAGAACAAAACAGAAGTAGTGAGTCTGTTGGGAAGATTAAATTATATCAGCAAGTTCATCGCCCAACTCACAGCGACTTGTGAACCCATTTTTCGGCTACTAAAGAAAGATGTTGCGGTAGGATGGACGACAGAATGTCAGGAGGCATTTAACCATATCAAAGGATATTTATCAAATCCACCTGTATTGGTTCCACCTGAGCCGGGGAGACCGTTAATTATTTATCTAACGGTCTTGGAGAATTCGTTTGGCTGCGTGTTGGGGCAACACGACATTACAGGAAGGAAGGAGCAAGCCATCTATTATCTCAGCAAGAAGTTTACAGTATATGAGGTTAAGTACACTCAACTCGAGAAGACATGTTGCGCCCTAACTTGGGTGGCCCAGAAATTGAAGCATTATTTGTCCTCATATACTACTTATCTCATTTCACGCTTGGATCCACTAAAGTATATTTTCCAGAAGTCTATGCCCACAGGGAGGTTAGCGAAATGGCAAATATTACTCACGGATTTTGACATCGTCTATGTGACGAGGACGGCCATGAAAGCCCAAGCGCTGGCCGATCACTTGGTTGAGAATCCTGTTGATGAAGAATACGAGCCGTTAAGGACGTATTTTCCTGACGAGGAAGTAATGCATATAGATGAGTTAGAATTACTTGAGGAACCAGGTTGGAAGCTTTTCTTTGATGGAGCCGCAAATGCGAAGGGTGTTGGAATAGAAGCGGTACTTATTTCTGAAACAGGACGTCATCATCCTGTTACAGCTCAGCTGCGTTTCTATTGTACCAACAACATGGCTGAGTATGAGGCATGCATTTTGGGTCTACGACTAGCGGCAGACATGGATATCCAGGACGTTTTGGTCTTGGGAGACTCGGACCTCCTAGTGCATCAGATTCAGGGTGAGTGGGAAACACGGGATTTGAAGCTCATACCATATCGACAATGTTTGCACGATCTAAGCAAGCGATTTCAATCAGTGGAGTTCAGACACATCCCAAGAGTTCATAATGAGGTTGCCAATGCATTGGCCACTTTAGCATCGATGTTACACCACCTAGATAAAATTCATGTCGACCCGTTGCACATTCAGGTTCGTGATCAGCATGCTTATTGCAACATGGTAGAGGAACAAGTGGATGGCGAGCCATGGTTTTATGACGTCAAGGAGTACCTCAGGATGGGGATATACCCGGAGCAGGCCACCGGAGATCAAAAAAGAGTCATTCGGCGATTGTCAAGTTGATTCTTCCTCAGTGGAGGAGTGTTGTACAAAAGAACCCCAAATTTGGGATTGCTGAGATGTATAGACGCCAGTCAAGCCACGACAGTTATGACAGAGATGCATTCTGGAGTTCTCCACCATCAGAACTGCATACAATGTCTGCACCATGGCCTTTTGTTGCATGGGGCATGGATGTTATTGGGCCAATTGATCCAGCAGCGTCAAATGGACATAGGTTTATTCTGGTGGCCATAGATTATTTTACTAAATGGGTGGAAGCTAAGACGTTCAAGTCTGTGACTAAGAAAGCTGTGGTGGATTTTGTGCATGCGAACATTATTTGTCGGTTCGGGATACCAAAAGTGATTATCACGGACAATGGGGCTAATCTTAATAGTCATTTGATGAAGGAGACATGTGAGCAGTTCAAGATTACTCACCGTCATTCTACTCCATACCGCCCTAAAGCGAACGGTGCAGTTGAGGCGGCCAACAAGAATATAAAGAAAATATTGTGGAAGATGGTAGAAGGGTCTAGACAGTGGCATGAGATGTTACCATTTGCATTATTAGGTTATCGCACTACTGTCCGCACTTCAGTAGGTACCACTCCGTATTTGTTGGTATATGGAACTGAAGTAGTAATACCAGCAGAGGTTGAAATTTCATCCCTTCGGATTATCGCTGAGGCTGGGATTGACGATGATGAATGGGTTAAAGCCCGATTGGAGCAGTTGAGCTTAATTGATGAAAAGAGATTGGCAGCAGTATGTCATGGACAATTGTATCAAAGGAGAATGGCAAGAGCATACAACAAGAAGGTGCGTCCTAGGAAATTTGAAGTAGGACAGCAGGTGCTGAAACGAATCCTACCACATCAGACCGAAGCGAAGGGCAAGTTCGCCCCAAACTGGCAAGGACCATTCATTGTGACCAGAGTGTTATCCAATGGTGCTTTATGTTTGACAGATGTCGAGGGAAGATGTATCGACATGGCTATCAATTCTAACGCAGTCAAGAGATATTATATGTGATTTCTTTGATTGTATTTGTCATTCATTCGTTTGTTTGTACTTGGCATTTATCGGATAATGAAATGAAGGAGGCAATTCTTTATTCTATCCAAACACTTTAGCCTTTGCTTTCCCCCTTTGAGCCTTATTTATTCGTTTATACCCCTCTCTTGGAATCATTAATGAAAACGAAAAAATGAAAAAGAGAAAAGAAGGAAAAATAATAACAAAAACCAGAAAGGAAAGTCGCAAAAAAAACAAAGGAATCAAGTGAACTACTTTCGACCTGATTCCTCAAAGAGGATATGTATGCGCCTTACGGCTCGGTCATAATGTAACAAAAATCAAAAATTCCCCAAGCAAGAAACTGGGACAGAAGTTACGTTTTCAAATTTTGAAAAGAGGTTTGATTCCCAGAGTTGTACCCATCAAAGTTATTTTGAATTTTTATCTCCTTTTCTTTTAAGCCCCACATAAAACCCATATTGATGTCCAAAAAAGACCTCCCGATCAGTATCCGAGACGTGCCAAGACAGGCAAATGAAAGCCGATAATAACACGCTGGTCCCCGACTGAATGAGGATCATGAGCTGAAAGAATTGATAGCCATAAGAATTCCCAGCAGAGAGAATCTTTCCGGAAACACTCCATTCCCCAGCTGAGAAAATAAAATGAGAGAGTCTTATCGGTGAAAACCTTCACATGCGCCATAAAGCGACGTAAGCTGAGAGAAGCAAAATGAGAGAGTCTTATCGGTGAAAACCTTCACAGGCACCATAAGGCGACGGGAGCTGAGAGAAATGAGAGAGTCTTATTAGTGAAAACCCCTCGAAGGGCACTATGAGGCGACAAGATAGATTGGCGGAAAGGATCCGCATTTTGCGAAGAGTTGGGCACCTATTTATCCCCAGCAAGTGAAGACATCAGAAAGATTGATCAACACAAATAGACTGGGTTGATTAATCCGTAATGCATGACATGATCGTTGGAATCAGTTATACCACACAGATAAGTTCATTTCTTTTCTTTTCCCCAGCATTTGTTCAGAAAGATTTTCTCTTTTTCTAATTTTCATTTCTTTCTTTAAAAGACTTTTTTCAGAAATTTGTTTTTTGAGAAAGGTCTTTCAGAGCTTACTACCAGTTGCCAAAATGGTACAACGCAAAATGTGAAGAGGACAGGCCAGAGACAAGGCAATAAGACAAAAAGACGTTGGTTGCAAGGCCGAATAATATTGGTCTAAAATGGCAAGGAAAGTACGGGAAAGAACCAGAAAAACAGCATGTTGAGGAAATTGTGGGCCAAGTTCCAGGAGGATCCCCAGCAGAATTCCGACCGATTATCGACCAAGTTCCGAGATGGTCGGACAATACAAAGTGGGAAAGGAAGAAAGGAAAATTCATCTTCAGCAAAATAACCCCAGCAAGTTTTGAGACACAGAACGGGGAAGGGATAAATGGAAAAACCATCCCCAGCAGAATGTTATCCCCAGCAAATAACATCATCCCCAACAAGTTTTGGGAACGCCAAACAGGAAAAAGTGGAAGGGAACAATCATCCCCCATCAGGAGTGACATGATCACTCGCCATATTTTAAAACTAACTAAATTTTCTTTGATTTGAACAGGAAAATAAAATGTTGATGATGGCCGAAAGACGCGCCATAAGGAAGATCGCCAGAACTAGGGCAGAAAATTTTCTGCCGCAGTTGAAAATTTTCTCGGAGAATCGAGGAAATGAATTCAAGTTATTATCTAGAAATTAGGCGCCCACCTGTATAACAAGGGAATATCTTTTATGTCTTTAGCAATTAGGCGCCCACATGTATAACAAGGGAATATTTTTCATGTCTTTAGCAATTAGGCGCCCACCTGTATAACAAGGGAATACTTTTCATGTCTTTACCATTAGGCGCCCACCTGTATAACAAGGGAATACATTTTATGTCTTACCATTAGGCGCCCACCTGTATAACAAGGGAATACATTTTATGTCTTACCATTAGGCGCCCACCTGTATAACAAGGGAATAGTTTTCATGTCTTTAGCAATTAGGCGCCCACCTGTATAACAAGGGAATATTTTTCATGTCTTTAGCAATTAGGCGCCCACCTGTATAACAAGGGAATAATTTTCACGTCTTTAGCAATTAGGCGCCCACCTGTATAACAAGGGAATAGTTTTCATGTCTTTACCATTAGGCGCTCACCTGTATAACAAGGGAATACATTTTATGTCTTACCATTAGGCGCCCACTTGTATAACAAGGGAATACATTTCATGTCTTTAGCAATTAGGCGCCCACCTGTATAACAAGGGAATAGTTTTCATGTCTTTAGCAATTAGGCGTCCACCTGTATAACAAGGGAATACTTTTCATGTCTTTAGCAATTAGACGCCCACCTGTATAACAAGGGAATACTTTTCATGTCTTTACCATTAGGCGCCCACCTGTAGAACAAGGGAATACATTTTATGTCTTACCATTAGGCGCCCACCTGTATAACAAGGGAATACATTTTTTGTCTTACCATTAGGCGCTCACCTGTATAACAAGGGAATACATTTCATGTCTTTAACAATTAGGCGCCCACCTGTATAACAAGGGAATACTTTTCATGTCTTTAGAAATTAGGCGCCCACCTGTATAACAAGGGAATACTTTTCATGTCTTTAGCAATTACGCGCCCACCAGTATAACAAGGGAATAGTTTTCATGTCTTTACCATTAGGCGCCCACCTGTATAACAAGGGAATACATTTCATGTCTTTAGCAATTAGGCGCCCACCTGTATAACAAGGGAATATTTTTCATGTCTTTAGCAATTAGGCGCCCACCTGTATAACAAGGGAATACATTTCATGTCTTTAGTAATTAGGCGCCCACCTGTATAACAAGGGAATACATTTCATGTCTTTAGCAATAGGCGCCCACCTGTATAACAAGGGAATACTTTTTATGTCTTTACCATTAGGCGCTCACCTGTATAACAAGGGAATACTTTTCAAGTCTTTAGCAATTAGGCGCCCACCTGTATAACAAGGGAATACTTTTCATGTCTTTAGCAATTAGGCGTCCACCTGTATAACAAGGGAATACTTTTCATGTCTTTAGCAATTAGGCGCCCACCTGTATAACAAGGGAATAGTTTTCATGTCTTTACCATTAGGCGCCCACCTGTATAACAAGGGAATACATTTTATGTCTTACCATTAGGCGCCCACCTGTATAACAAGGGAATACATTTCATGTCTTTAGTAATTAGGCGCCCACCTGTATAACAAGGGAATAGTTTTCATGTCTTTAGCAATTAGGTGTCCACCTGTATAACAAGGGAATACATTTCATGTCTTTAGCAATTAGGCGCCCACCTATATAACAAGGGAATATATTTCATATCTTTAGCAATTAGGCGCCCATCTGTATAACAAGGGAATGCATTTCATGTCTTTATCAATTAGGCGCCCACCTGTATAACAAGGGAATACTTTTTATGTCTTTACCATTAGGCGTCCACCTGTATAACAAGGGAATACATTTTATGTCTTACCATTAGTCGCCCACCTGTATAACAAGGGAATACTTTTCATGTCTTTAGCAATTAGGCGCCCACCTGTATAACAAGGGAATACTTTCATGTCTTAGGATTAGGCGCCCACCTGTATAACGAGGGAATATGTTTCAGTCTTTACATTTCAGGTCTTGAAATCCGTAACACACCGAAAGGCAGAAGGTTACAACAAAAGATCCCCAGCATAATGCAGGAAGCCGCATCCTCAAGCGGACAGAACAAAATGATGCAAACTGGTGTTCAGGAAAGCAAGAGGCCAGTGTCATCCCCGTCAGTTCTCGGAAGAAAGAAGCACCGGAATAGACGCAAGCCGACAAGAAAGCAAGGCATCAAGAACAAATTGAAGATAGATGGGATCTTGTAATCCGTAGTCTAGCCTAGCTTCTTGATTTTTCTTTTAAACACCGGGTAATAAGGAGATCGGTAAGTAGTAGTAACAGCATGCAGCAGCAGTAACAGCAAAATTGCAGTCCCATGGTAGTCCCAGCTACCAAAACATTCCGAACTACATTAACCTGATTCCCTTTTAGCCAGGGATATGTAGGAAACCTTCGAAGCAAAGGTTCGGTTAAATCTTTCAAAAAATGCTTCACACGGAGTACTCGAAAGGGCAAAAATCGCTCGTATCCGCTCACTTTATCTTTGCACGAAAACTCTTCGTGTTTTCGGACAAAGAGGGGCAGCTGTGAGCATGTGATTTTTGCCCTACATATGAATTACTCCCAAAAAATTCAAAATAAAACAATTTTTAATTTGTTTGCAATTGTTGTGAATTTTCTGTTATTTTCCTTGTATTATTTGCATTTTTTGTATGACATGTTTATTTGTTAAAGTAATAAAAAATACAAAAAGATATGTCGCATTTGCATTTAGGATTTAATTCTACAATTAGGAGTAATCAAGTTTGTTATACAAAAATGGAAAATCATAAAAATATGTATTTTTTGCATTTAATGTCCAAATTGTGTGATTTTATTTTAATTGATGTTTAATTTTGTGTGATAATTATTATTAGGAGTTAATTAGTATTTTAAGATAATTTTGGTTTTTATAATTTAATTTTAGCATTTTAGTTTTATTAATTAGTAAAAGAAAAGAGAACAAAAAATAGAAGAAAATCGGAATTGGGCCTCTTCTTCAATTCTAAATATAGGCCCAAAACACCTCTACCCAACCCAAAACCCCTTAACCCGGCACATTTCCACCCCATCCCTTTTGTTTTTTTAGATTTTTTTCATTCTTTTCACTCAACCAAACAACCCAAACCCTAAACACACCCTAAACTCTCTAGTCGTCACACCTCACAACCCCCCCTCTTCTTCTTCTCCAAACCACCCTCCCTAACCACCCAAACCCTAAAACCACCCAAACCATACTGCCATGCCCGCCTACCACCCACTGCCCTCCCCCGTTCGTTCTTCGTCATCGTCCCCATTCGAGCAATCGGCGACCACCCAAGCCGCCAGCTTCATCTTCTTCTCCGTCGTGAACCAGCGGCAACCACGAACAGCCTTCATCGACCACCACCATCGTCCTCGCCTCCATCGTCAACCAACCTCCAAATCTCCATCTCCTTAACCAAAAACCCTACTGTGCCCTATCTCCCCGTCGTCATCCCTCCAAAATAACCACCAAAGTAGCAACACATCTGCTCCTCACACCCAGCAGCAGTCCGACGAACTCCGGATCGCTTCCGTCCAGTTCGTGGTCGTCTTCGTCATCCAGTTCATGATCGTCTTCGTCGTCCAGTTCGTGGTCGTCTTCGTCGTCCAGTTTCATCGCCTGAAATCAACCGGAAAATATACAAAATTTTCGGGCAGATTCGAGTTGTTTTGGTTTCAAAGTTTCCGGGCATATTGGTTTCCGTTCGAGTGCGTCGTTGTTCCGATCCGGTTAGTTGGTTTAAGTTTCATTTCTGTCCATATTTTTCTTGATATTCTCGGATCTGAAATCAGTATATGTTTGTTTCTTTCTTGTTCGTGGTTTATCATTTCTTGATTATTTCTTCAGTTTGTTTTTATTCATTTAAAAGAATTTAGTTTTAATATAGAAGTGTGTTAGTTTAATGACTTGAATCCTTCATCTTGGTTGTAATATTGTTAGATTTAGTTTGAGGTTCAATTGATTATTGAGTTTAGTGATTTGAATCTGTTTATTTGTTCTGTTTAAGTTTAATTTGAATTTGAGCTCAGTGATTTGAATATACTTGTTTGTTGTTGTTGTTGAATCTGAAAGTAGGTTTGTTGTTATAAAATATTGTTCAGTCAAAATAATTCCAGTTGTTTCTTTGTTGTTCATCATTTAGTTTGAATTTGTTGATTGAATTTGATTAAGAATTGGTTATAGCTGCTATATTTTGGTTAATTGATTAGGTGAACTGGTTATAGCTGGTAATCTGATTTTAGTTCTTAGATAATTTTTAAAGTTTGAACAGATTTTTTGAATCAGGGCAGTAACAGTAGTTTTAGGGGTAATACGGGAATTAACCAATTGCAGATTTATTTAATTTAAGTGCTCTATCCACAAAGCTTTAATAATAGTAAAATATTATAGTGGGGAACAAGACATATGGTAGTGGGAATCTAATATATTTATTTAAGTGGTAGTGGGGAACAAGACATAATGATGTAAAGTAAAAAGGAGGGGGGTTAATAACGAGGTCTTCTTTGACCACTGAAAAAGGGGGGCTGTGGGGTCCGTGTTGACTACTTTTACTTAATTAAAAATCAAAAATAGTATAGGTAATAATAAAAGTTAAAAGATACACATAGTAGAAGAATATTGGGCTGAAAAGTAAAAGAGGTAAAAAGGGGTAGTAATAATAGTTTAAAAAATAAAAAGGAAATAGGTAATAAAAAAAAGGAGGAGTCTTGCTTTGGGTATAAAAGAAGACTCATTTGACACTTAAAAGGGGACTGAATTTGGAGATAGAAATTTCAGAACTAAAGAGGAGATAAAAACAGACTTTTAATCTTGAGAGTTGAGGATTGAGAGAAAATGACTGATTTTCAGAAATTTTAGAGAGTCAGTAGTTTGAGAGTGTTCTACTTCGAGTCTTAAAGAACAGAAAAATCAGAATTATCCCATTGCCTCTTCTGTTTTTTTTTTTTGGGTTCATTCTGTCCTGTCTGTGAGAGTTATTGGGATTTCTGGGTCTTCGCTTGGTTTTTCCTAAGCCTGGTTGGTTTTTGGGTTACTGCTCTACCGGTTTACAAACTCTGTTTCTGGGCTATTGCATTACTGCTACTGGTTGTTTGTTGTTGTTGCGTTGTTTCTACTGCTGCTGATCCTATTCTTCCTTTCCTTGTATTCAAATACCAGGTACACTACTCTGAATCATTTTGACATATGCATTAAAACTGAAATGAAATGGCCAGAAGATTTATGCTTCCAATTATAGAATATTCGTATTTTTAGTTAGATACTCATTATGTGTTTCATGTTATATGAATGGTAGAAGTATGTATAATGTGAAACGTTAAATTGCGGAAATATTGGATGGGTGTCGGTATGAATACTGATCACGCCCAACTATGCCTTATAAAATGGAGAATGCGGTTGCAAATATAATCCAGTTTACAAGTTCGGAGTCGAATCCCACAGAGAGTTAACCTATCAATCATAATCTTTAGACTCACTAAACTCTTCAGAACCAGCTTCCCAAAGGTTTGAATCACAAGTTGATGGTTTCTTTAGTAACTATGATTGCAAGTAAATTAAACAGGCTGTAAACTAAAACGCTAAGGTTGTAAACAATGATGAGATAAAGCTAAGGTAAAGATTTCCCCTATTGATGGAATCCCTTCAGTTTATGCTCCATACAAATGTACTAACACTTCTCTATCAATCATGAATGCTCGTCTTACCATAAATCTCTCCCGAGTAATCACAGTAATATACTATTGCACTCTCCCGAGATACACTAGCTAGCTTTAATTAACACAGTTCACTTAAGATTGCACCCAAGGCTTCGTTATCCCTAATCCCGCCTTTAAACCCGCAGTTATAGATTCCTCTTATACTTTAGGAGTGGTGTTATTCAACAATAACCTAAATATGCACTCTCTCCCGAGTTATGCACACTAAATAGGCACAGCTAATTGAGGATCCTGTCAATTAACTACAACAAGAACATAGTTGAATAAATAAAGATTGAAACTAGCAATTTGTATTCACATAAACAAGAAGTTCATCCCCCAATAGGTTCCATCAAAACCTTAGACAAAAGATTTAGCTACTCATAACTATGGGTAAACAAACTAAGATAAGATTCATCATAAACTAGCAATAGAAATCAAAGAAAAGAAGAAAGATGTTTTGGGTGATCTCTCACAATGGTTTTTCTCCCTAAGAAACTCTAAAAATCAATACATGTCTCTCTTGGGCGAAGTCTAGTGTTTAAAATAAGGTTTTGGGATAAAAATCTCGTGTTTTGCACTTTAGTCCCTGAAATTTCCACCTCCTGCCGCGGTTCTGCCGCGGTCGCGGTGGAACCGCGGCCAAACAGCTCCTCTGAATCTCCTTCTGTCCGCGAGCATCCGTCACTGCGGTTCTGCCGCGGTCGCGGTGGAATCGCGGCAGAGTCAATTTTCTGATTCTGCAGCCTGTTTTTGTGTGGTTCACTTGGTACATTTCACGGTTGGCCTCTCTTTCTTCATTTTTTTTGACTCCAAAAGTGCTCCCTAACCTTCCCTAGTCATATATAACCTGCAAATCATGAAAAGCACTAATAAGAGCATTTTGTTATCACTTTTATTATTAAAACTATGCAAGAAGGCGGTTATTTAGGGCCTGAATATAGTTAAATTCACTTATTATCAACACCCCACAGTTAAACCCTTGCTCGTCCTCGAGCAAGCTAAACCACACTTAAAAGCCTAACCGTTTGATGCTTTACCCCAAATATGTCACACCCACCATTTTGACGGAACAACCTAAGCAATGTGTCGGTCGTACCCCAGATGCAAACTCTACTGCCATGACACACTTGCGCTCACTCTAGTTACTCTAACAGAGGTGAAGACTTACTTTTCCTTCCCGAGTCACATTCCCTCACATCAAAAAGTCTGAGAGAAGTTCCACACGCATAAAATTCAAACACAAGGAACTGAAGATAGAAAGAATTCACTCACTCTCAGCAAAGAACATTCACATGCCGCACAGACACACCATAAGCTTGCCCCTAGTGTAGTACTCTACTAATCGAGTTGTTTTAGTCAAAGATCAAGAGGTCTTTATTTGGTTGTAATGTAGGCTAAAGGACGGGTAGGATACATTTGGATGTAGTGACTAACCTCCCTAAGTACTTTTAATACACACTTCCTTTTATCTCAATTTCCCTGCTCAGCCCAATCATTCCTCCACATTTTTTTGTTTCACATGTGACCCCTACTTTCCTTTAGGTGCAACTGGCTTTTTTTTTTTAAGATACCAGTGCACCATTCAAATAATTCATTCCTGATTCCCCATTTTTTTTCGCTAACTCCCTACCACCCCACACTTTGACTTTTGTATGTTCTTTAGTGATTCAAGTGCTTTTCGGAGGTATAGGTTCAAACAATCAGCTATTCAAACACAGGGATATAGGTCATTATAGGGTTATCAGAGAACAGGCTTCAGGCTTAACTATGGCAATATAGACAGGTGGATTCACCATTATATGTAGGCTTATACAAAGAAATGCCTCAATCATCTCTAAAACCCAACAGCTTCTATTTTACTTTGCAAACACACAGGGCAAGTTCTAGGTATCGCACGCACGCACAGAATGCAAGTAAAATCTCACACACACTTAGCGTGTAACTCATTCGGGATCAGTCTATCAACACACTCATACGAGCGTTCAAGCAAAGCAAGATGTGCAAAATTAAGGCATAGATTTACAAGTCCACAACTGAGCCTAGATGTCAAACTCTCAGGTTCATTTTAGTTGGTTGCAGGTGTGTACATCAGAGGTAGCATTCTAGCCTTTACCCATCTTAGTCTTAACTACAAAAGAAAAATCTACCTAACTCGGTTCAAGAAAAACCCTTGGAAAAGAACCGTGGCCAAAAGAAAAACCAAGGGGGACTTACTACACTACCTAAAATGAAAAATAAATAAAATAAAAAAAATCTTCATGGACTACTTCCCTCAAGAGTACTGTCCCAGTGGTCCGTCCTCAGGAAGAGTCCTCTACCTTTAAAAAAAATTTAAAATATATATCCGACTTGGACCCTCAAGAGACCCGTCGACAAGTGTCCGTCGTTGGGCCAAGCCAGACTCCTAATATAATTACAGTCAATTATATACAGCAACATCAATTTCATGCTACAACACACATAATGTCTATGTACAATACAAATATAACTAGAGCAAGTCTCCCACCCCACACTTAAAATCATGGCATGTCCCCATGTCATATCAAGAAAGTAAAGAGCAGAAGGGTAAGAAGACTTCCCTGAGACTCAATCAAAGTTGGAGTCTGTGCTAGGGTCTACATGGCAAGCTCTCCCCAAAGTACAGAACCAGGCCATGAACCTGTTCTCAGACCGGGCCTGCCTCTGAGACATGGCATCCATCCGTGTGTGTAGGCCATCCATTGAGGTGCGGAGATCCGCGACCTCTTCCTCCATGGAACGCAGCATAGGCTTGGTAGACTGAGATCTGGCAAAGCATGCCCCATTATGGGGGTGCCGAGAGGGTCCTACACTGTCAAGAGATCTCCTGGACGGTACAAAAGGAACCGGGTCATCAGTCTCATCATCTAGCACAATTGTTGTACGTGTGCCCCTGCCCACTCTGATGCGTGAAGCTCGGAATGGTGCTTCAGGTGCCAATGCTCCATCAGCAAGATCAGTGGGGACCCTCCTCCGCAAGCACAGTGCAGTCACCAAGGAAGGGAAGTAAAATCTCTTTGACAACAGCGGTCCCCGCAGGACCATTTCGTCACCAATTACCTGTGCTGCATCAAAATCCTTCTTCGTCACGAAGCACCAGGTCAATAGGGCTCTGTTGAAGTTCACGTCTGTGGTGTTGCTGGAGGGCATGAACTGGTTGCAGATGACAGTCAACCAACACTTAGCCAAGTGCGTGAAAGAGTTGGAGTTCAGGGTAATGTGGTCCTTGATCCATGTTGGTCGCCCACCAGCACAAAGTACATCAGTCATAACTTCCCACGTGACACCTGGTCTGTCGTGGTAGTAGTCAATATCGCCCGTGAACCGGGGTAGCCTCAATACCTGGCGGATAGTTTCAATTAAGGCATCTACCCCTGTGCCTCGCACAGTCACCTCCCGCGGCATATGTGCTGGGCAGTTCGCGTAGAACTCCCTAACTATCATCCGGTTCGCTGGGCCGGGATCATCAAAGAGGAATTCCATTTCTCGCCTTCGAATTTCTTCATACATTTCCTCCTGTTCCACGCGGAGGTCTGCCCGGTCAATTTACAACTCTTGAATGAAGTTCTTACCAGCCTTGGCATTAAAATCATCCTCCGCTCGTTCCGATTCAAACCTAGACTCGTCATATGTCGGTTGTTGGGATGTGCCCGCCCCTCTCTTTTGCTTTTTACGGGCCATAATACCTGCAATGAGTCAGGAAAATTCATAACCATCAAATTCAGCCTAATTAGTGTCCGTCAGATGGGTACTCAGACTTCGCCACCCGATGGCACCAAAACACCATCCCCATTGAGTTCATCTTGGCAGACTAGCCACACAAGCAAGGTAGGGAAGGTTACAATCTCCACAGAGGCCTCACAATAAAAATACGTACAACATTCGGCCTATACCACCCCACACTACTCCTGCACATATTATCAAACAGTGACAACACCCCCAATCACCAAGTATAACACCCCCTAATTAGGAGTGGGTATAACCCGCCCCATAATATCACAAAAACTCCAATATTTCGACCCACATGGTGCATAATACAACTACACCCCAAAAAATGATTTCTAGGCTAAAACATCATAAACACCATGGAGGCCCACACACTATGACACCAAACAATTTCACAACAGTACCAAACCACAATAAAAATCATGAAAGAAAGAAAAAATTGACAAAAGTTATACTAACCCTACCTAGGGTTAAACTAAATACAATTATGCTAAATTATACTAAGTTAGAAGATGAAATAGAGAGAGATAAAGAGCAACTTACTTGTTTGGTTGAGGGAAAGTGGATGAAGAAGGTGGATAGTAGGGGAGGATGATAATGGAGAGATGTGAAGATGAGAAGAGAAGAGAGAAGATAGAGAGAAGTGGGAGAGAAATTAGATAGAAGGGAGTGGGGGGTGTTTTGCTGAAGCTGGGCGAATTGGGGGGTTTTAGTGGTAGGTGGGGGGCATTTTGGGTAAAAGGTGAAAAGAGAAAAAATTTAAAATGAAAAACTTACCTGGACCCCGTCTGCGTCTGCCGCGGTCGTGGTAGGACCGCGGTACACCAAGTTCAGAGGGTCTCCCTGACCGCGGTTGTACTGCGATCGTGGTGTAACTGAAATGCCTGGGTTCAGAGAAGGGTCAGTACCGCGGTTTGACCGCGGTCGCAGCGGAACCGCGGTCTGACCGCGTCTCTGATTCTGACATTTCTTTTTATTTTATTTTTTTAGGGAGAGTTACACTTACAACAATTTCATGGGTTGCCTCCCATGCAGCACCTGATTTAACGTCGCGGCACGACCCAGATGAGTGCAGTTAAAGCTCGCTCGACCTCCCCGGTTCAGTCAACTGCAGTTGAGACCCTTCCTTGGGCTCGCTCATACCCACATACAACTTCAATCTCTGACCATTGACTCTAAATGTACGAGAGTCATTCTCAGTGGCGACGTCAACTGCTCCTGACTGGAAAACTTCAACTACTCGAAATGGTCCAGACCATCGTGACTTCAGCTTACCCGGGAACAACCTCAGTCTTGAGTTGTATAGCAGTACCATGTCCCCAGGTTTGAAATTTCGCTCAACAATGTTCTGATCGTGTAGCCTCTTCATTCTCTCTTTGTACAGCCTTGTGCTCTCAAAAGCAAGACACCGGAACTCCTCGAGCTCATGCAATTCTGTGACTCTTGACGTGCCCGCAGCTTCCATGTCTAAGTTTAGTTGTTTGATTGCCCACCACACTTTATGCTCGAGTTCTACAGGTAAGTGATAGGCCTTCCCAAACACTAACTTGTATGGTGACATACCAATTGGTGTCTTGAAAGCTGTTCTGTAGGCCCAGAGTGCATCATCTAGCTTCCTTGCCCAATCAGTTCTTGTGGCGTTCACAGTTTTCATTAACACACTCTTGATTTCCCTATTGGATACCTCAACCTGTCCACTAGTTTGCAGGTGGTATGGAGTAGCCACCTTGTGGCGCACATCGTATTTTATAAGCAACTTCTCGAAGGCTCTATTGCAGAAGTGAGTGCCTCCGTCGCTGATAATCGCTCGTGGTGTCCCGAAGCGGGTGAATATGTTCTTCTTTAGAAACCCCACCACCACTTTTGCATCATTGGTGGGCAATGCTACAGCTTCCACCCACTTGGACACATAGTCTATGGCAACAAGGATGTATTTATTACCATAAGAGCCGATGAATGGACCCATGAAATCAATCCCCCAGACGTCGAACACTTCTATCTCCTGAATTGGGTTCATGGGCATCTCGTGGCGCCGGGAAATATTCCCGGTGCGTTGACATTCATTACAACCCTTCACCCATTAGTGGGCATCTTTAAACACAGTCGGCCAGAAAAATCCGACCTCTAGCACCTTTGCTGCTGTCTTGATCCCTCCAAAGTGTCCACCATAAGCCGATGCATGACAAGCCTGCAAAATAGAAGATTATTCTATCTCGGAGACGCATCTCCGGATCATGTTATCCAGGCATATTCGAAAGAGATAGGGCTCATCCCAATAGTACAAGCGGCTTTTACGAAAAAATTATTTCCTCTAGACCGATGAAAGGTCGTGAGGAACTATACCACTGGCCAGGTAATTGGCCAAGTCTGCATACCATGGCACTTCCTGATGAGTGGTGGCGAGCAGTTGCTCGTCCGGAAAAGTTTCCAGAATTTCCTCAACTTCAATCGCATTTTCAGCTCCCTCAAGTCGTGATAGGTGATCAGCGACGTGATTCTCAGTGCCCTTGCGGTCACGTATTTCAAGATCGAACTCTTGCAACAGCAACACCCAACGAAGCAGGCGTGGCTTAGAGTCTTTCTTTTCTATTAAGTATCTGAGAGCGGCATGGTCAGTGTAGACGATTACCTTTGATCCTATCAGGTAGGATCGGAACTTATCGAATGCGAACACCACAGCTAGCATCTCCTTTTCAGTCACCGTATAGTTCAACTGGGCTCCACTCAGCATTCTGCTGGCATAGTAGATAGGGTGCATCAATTTGTCCTTCCGCTGGCCCAGCACTGCCCCCATTGCGTAGTCACTAGCGTCACACATTAGTTCGAATGGTTGCTCCCAGTTGGGGGAAACAATGATGGGTATTGTGACCAGCCTCTGCTTCAACTCCTCAAATGCTACCCTGCAATCATCAGAAAATACAAACGGGTGATCTTTCTCTAATAACTTACAGAGAGGTTTGGTGATTTTGGAGAAGTCTTTTATGAACCGCCGGTAGAAACCGGCATGTCCAAGAAACTTATGATTACTTTGACCGAAGTTGGTGGAGGTAGTTTTGCTATTACATCAACCTTTGCTCGATCTACTTCTATTCCCTTGCTTGACACCCGGTGCCCCAATACTATGCCTTCTTGTACCACGAAATGGCACTTCTCCCAGTTCAGCACCAGATTAGTCTCGATGCACCGTTTGAGCACACGCGTCAAATTCACCAGGCACTCATCAAATGAACTCCCCACCACTGAGAAGTCATCCATGAACACCTCCATTATATCCTCAACCATGTCAGTGAATATGGACATCATGCACCGTTGGAATGTGGCGGGTGCATTGCATAGGCCAAAGGGCATCCTCCTAAAGGCATAAATGCCATAAGGGCATATGAAGGAGGTCTTCTCTCGGTCCTCAGGTGCAATGGAAATCTGATTGTACCCTGAGTACCCATCCAGAAAACAAAAGTGTGACCTCCCTACCAATCTATCCAGCATCTGATCGATGAAGGAAAGTGGGAAGTGGTCTTTCCGGGTGGCTAGATTCAACTTTCGATAATCCATGCAAATTCTCCAGCCTGTGACGGTTCTCATTGAGATTAGTTCATTGTTGTCATTCTTCACAACCGTCATGCCACCCTTTTTAGGCACACATTGAACTGGGCTAACCCATCTACTGTCAGATATTGGGAAAATGATTCCCGCATCTAACCATTTTATCACCTCCTTCTTCACCACTTCCTTCATATTTGGGTTCAGCCTCCTCTGATGTTCCCTGGAAGGTTTGTGCCCCTCTTCCAGCAGAATCTTATGCATGCAGTAAGCGGGGCTGATCCCCTTGATGTCTGTCATGGTCCACCCAATGGCAGTTTTGCACTCCTTCAATACATGTAGAAGCTGTTGGACCTGCACATCTAACAAACCAGATGAGATAATAACAGGTAGAGTGGAGTCGGGTCCCAGAAATTCATACCTGAGGTGGGTTGGCAGTGGCTTTAGTTCCAGCTTCGGTGGTTCTTCAATGGATGGCTTAGCTGGAGGAGTTTCTCTCTTTCCTAAGTGTAGGGGCTCGAACTCTAGTTCTCTATCCCAGAACCCTCTACCTTCCAATGCCATCACCCATTCTGCCAAGTCCTCACCGTTCACTTCCTCCAAATTCATCAAACATGCAGCGAGGGGATCCTCAATCGTCAACACTTCATCATCAGACTGTACGATTACATCCACGGTATCAATAAGACAGCAATTTGCGAACTCACTTGGGCGCCTCATAGATTTCTGCACATTGAATATGATCTCTTCGTCATTGAGCCTCATCTTAAGCTCCCCGGTCTCACAATCAATAAGAGCTCTCCCTGTGGCCAAGAAAGGTCTTCCTAAGATGATAGAAATTTCTTCATCCACCTTGCAATCCAATATTACAAAATTTGCAGGGAGCACGAATTTTCCCACCTGAATAAGTACATCATCCAGGATCCCAAATAGACGCTTCACAACCCTGTCAGCCAGCTGCAGCAACATAGAGGTAGGTCTAGCTCTCCCAATGCCCGACCTCTTGTAAATGACCAGGGGCATAATATTAATGTTGGCCCCTAAATCACAGAGTGCTTTCGCAAAATCAAAGTTTCCAATTGTACATGGAATAGTAAAACTCCCTGGATCAGAGAGCTTTTCAGCAACAGGTCTAGTTACCACTGCACTGCATGTCTGAGTAAGTGTCACCGTAGCCAAGTCTTGGAAATCAAATTTCCGGGACATTAAGTCTTTCATCATTTTTGTGTATCCAGGCATCTCATTTAAGGCTTCAATCAATGGAATATTTACCTGAATTTGCTTGAGCATCTCAAAGAACTTTTTGTACTGCTCCTCCTTTTAATGCTTGGCTAACCTCTGTGGAAGTGGTGGAGGAGGTCTTTTCTTCCCAATCACTTGGGACTTTTCTTTCTCGGCTAATATCTCCACTACCGGCTCTTCAACTGCTTCAGCAACTTTCTTGGTCTCCTGCGGAGTATTCTTTTCTTCCTGAGCAGGCTGGATTGTCACATCTGTCAACCTTGTGTATTCATCCAGCTCAATGGGTACCTGAATGAGTGTTTCAGCCTGTATATTGTCACGAGCTCTCTCTTGCTCTTCGTCGAGATCCCTGCCGTTATGGAGACTCACCACCATCAGCTGCTTCGGGCCCTGATCTTTAGGATTGATTTGGGTATCTGCAGGTAGCGTCCCTTGAGGACGATTGTTCAGAGACATTGAAATTTGGCCCACTTGCACTTCAATATTTTTGATAGCTACGTCATGTGCATCTACTCTCTCGTTTATCTTCGCAGTGGACCCAATAACCTGCTGCATCATTGCTTCCAGTCTAGCAAACCCATCGTCCTGTCTTCCACCATGTTGCTGCTGAGGAGGGTGGTACCCCTGCTGCTGATTGTTGTACCCCTATAGTCTAGGATACGGTGCCATGTTGTTGGGGGGTCTCATACCTCCCATGTTTCCGGCGTTATATTGTGGCTGAGGTGGTTTGTACTGTTGCTGAGTCTGCTGACCCCAATTCTGATTTCCCTGTCTCTGACCCCCATAGTTAGCAACATAGTTCATATCTTCAGGGTGCTGATGATGATGATCAAGCTCTGTATTCCAAGGATTACCAATTGGCTGACTAATGCAAGATGTGCACAGGCCCCCATTGGTAGTATCTACTATGTGTACCTGTTGCTTCTGCCCTGATTCCTCCACCTTTTTGGTGAGTATGCTCATTTGTGTCAGGAGAGTCGCCATATTTTCAGCCGTAGTGTTTGAAGGATCAAGAGGCACGGAGAGCACCACTGGAGTGATGGGTGCATTCCTGGATGTCCATCCCGAATTCTGTGCCATTTTATCTAGTAAACCCTGACCTTCACGCCATGTCTTGCTCAGGAATGCCCCACCAGCTGAGGCATCCACAATATTCTTCAACCCATATGACAGTCCCATATAAAATCGTTGTCCCAACATCTGTTCTGGAATACCATGATGTGGACACATAACCAACATTCCTTTGAACCTGCCCCATGTTTCATGCAGTGTCTCCATCGGTTTCTGCTTGAAGCTCACGATCTCATCAATTTGTTGGGCAGTTTTGTTGGGTGGATGAAACTTGTTATGAAACTGCTTGACTAACTCATCCCACGTTGCTATAGAATTTATGGGGAGTGAGTTTAGCCAAACCTGTGCAGCTCCTGTCACCGAGAATGGGAACAATAATAGCCTGATAGCCTCTGGAGTGACATTGGGCTGCCTCTAGGTCATGCAGATTGACAGGAAGTTCTTCAGGTGTTGCTGAGGATCTTCAAGTTGTGTCCCAGAGAAGAGTCCCTTGTTTTGCAACAAGTGCAGCATGTTATTTGTGATCTGGAACGACTTAGCTTGTATTGCGGGCACAACCATGGCAGTAGCCAAATTATCAGATGTGGGTTGTGCCTAGTCATACAGTGCACCCTCGGGCACCATGGGTTCCGCTTCTCTGACATTCAAGTTGACTTGCTCATGCCTGCCATTTCCGTTGGGGTCGATTGCGTCTCCCATGTCAGTTTCAAATTTGTCTGTTTGTTGAGGTGGTTGAAGTCTTCTGTTGGCACGGTTCAATGCCCTGAATATTTTCTCAGGGTCTGAGAGTCCTTCAAGTAGTTCTCCAGTCCTGGTAGAGTTTCTAGGCATACACCTGTGCAACCAAGTCAACAACCGTCAAAAGTTTCAATCAACAATTGGGTGTAGAGAAACTGCCTACACTAAGAATTTTTGTATTTCTATCAATGGTAATTGATAATTCCGTTAACTCCCCGGAAACGGCACCAAAATTTCATCACGCACAACTATGCCTTATAGAAAGGACAATGCGGTCGTTGCAAATATAATCCGGTTTACAAGTCCGGAGTCGAATCCCACAGAGAGTTAACCTATCAATCACAATCTTTAGACTCACTAAACTCTTCAGAACCAGCTTCCCAAATGTTTGAATCACAAGTTGATGGTTTCTTTAGTAACTAAGATTGCAAGTAAATTAAACAGGCTGTAAACTAAAACGCTAAGGTTGTAAACAATGATGAGATAAAGCTAAGGTAAAGATTTCCCCTATTGATGGAATCCCTTCAGTTTATGCTTCATACAAATGTACCAACACTTCTCTATCAATCATGAACGCTCGTCTTACCATAAATCTCTCCCGAGTAATCACAGTAATATACTATTACACTCTCCCGAGATACACTAGCTAGCTTTAATTAACACAGTTCACTTAAGATTGCACCCAAGGCTTCGTTATCCCTAATCCCGCCTTTAAACGCACAGTTATAGATTCCTCTTATACTTTAGGAGTGGTGTTATTCAACAATAACCTAAATATGCACTCTCTCCCGAGTTATGCACACTAAATAGGCACAGCTAATTGAGGATCCTGTCAATTAACTACAACAAGAACATAGTTGAATAAATAAAGATTGAAACTAGCAATTTGTATTCACATAAACAAGAAGTTCATCCCCCAATAGGTTCCATCAAAACCTTAGACAAAAGATTTAGCTACTCATAACTATGGGTAAACAAACTAAGATAAGATTCATCATAAACTAGCAATAGAAATCAAAGAAAAGAAGAAAGATGTTTTGGGTGATCTCTCACAATGGTTTTTCTCCCTAGGAAACTCTAAAAATCAATACATGCCTCTCTTGGGCGAAGTCTAGTGTTTAAAATAGGGTTTTGGGCTAAAAATCCCGTGTTTTGCACTTTAGTCCCTGAAATTTCCACCTCCTGCCGCGGTTCTGCCGCGGTCGCGGTGGAACCGCGGCCAAACAGCTCCTCTGAATCTCCTTCTGTCCGTGAGCATCCGTCACCGCGATTCTGCCGCGGTCGTGGTGGAACCGCGGCAGAGTCATTTTTCTGATTCTTCAGCCTGTTTTTGCGTGGTTCACTTGGGACATTTCATGGTTGGCCTCTCTTTCTTCATTTTTTTGACTCCAAAAGTTCTCCCTAGCCTTCCCTAGTCATATATAACCTGCAAATCATGAAAACACTAATAAGAGCATTTTGTTATCACTTTTATTATTAAAACTATGCAAGAAGGCGGTTATTTAGGGCCTGAATATAGTTAAATTCACCTATTATCAAACACCATAAGTATTAGTTTCGGCTTTGTTAATTTTTTAGTTTGAAATCGCATTCAAATCAAATTGGTAAATAGTCAATATGGGAAATCGATTTAATTTGGGGGGGGGGGAAGGTTAGTAAAATCTAGATTTGAATTTGCAAATATTGGAATAGAAGCAATTTGAGGTTTGTTTTTAATCTTTGAATCTTGTTAGTAACGAAGATCCGCAAATATTAGGCAAATATAATAGGCCAATAATTTCGTAGATTCAGCAGGCTTGATGCTTTTAATGTGTGATTCAACGTAGCAAGGCTAAGAACATTAATCCATTAGGTGTGAGTTTGGGCAAGATGAGTCAACGTTTAAGTTTAATAAACTTTCTAATAAGCTTTAGTAATTATGGTTAAATCTAGTTTCGAATGGTTGTGAATAATTAATTCCAATAGTTTTTTATATAACAATGCGAGCTTTAATCTAGCTATAATTGATTTCTTTTGAATATTAGTTGTCGAATTTCGCATTTTATTTACAATTTCAAATTATTTTTTTTCTTTTTTTTTTAGTAAAATTCTTTTCCATTAATATTTGTCTTAATCTAGCAATTAGTATGTTACGTTTTCTTTTTTTTTTAAGCTCGTAATTAATTAGGATTTTTTTTCTTTATTTTAGAGACTAATTTAAATAGAAATGTAGTCACTTTAGGATATCCTTAAAATAAAGGAGGCGTGTCTTGCCACAGTAAATCACAAATTGTGGGGCCCTCAATAAAAGGACTCAATAACCGGATAGACTTTGGAGTTGGCCGTCTAGTGAATTTTCACGGCGTCTTCCCAAAATAACGATACGATAGTCTCTTTAGGACGCGCCTTAATTAATCTTACCTTCCTAAACTCGGGTGTACATTTATGCAACCCAAATCCAAATCTCGACAGAGTAGAAATGTGCCGACGACCACGTGTACACTGGTTGTAACGTGGTTCGAGATGCATTTCCATGACGTTGCAATTTTTTTTAAAAAAATAACTAATGAGACGTGCCTCGCCAAACAAGAATACGCTGGTTGCGGGGCCCTCTATACGTGTTTTGATGAAACTGCTTAGATTTCGGGACGGGGTCGTTTAGCAAAATTTTACGACCTTTCCCAAAACAACAATATGTTAGTCGTTTTAGGCGCGTCTTTAATAAATTACTTTCTTAAATACAGGTGTGCATTTATGTGACCCAAATCCAAATCTCAACGGAATCGAAATGTGTCGATAACCACGGGTACATTGACTGTGACGTGGTTCGAGATATGTTTTCACAACGTTGCAATTCTCCGTAAAATAATAACAACAATAATAAAATTGATAAAAGCGGTTCAAAGTTAAAATTTGCATATAAGTTCTTATTTGTTAAAAATCAGTTAAATAAGCCGAATATAACAGTTGAGCGACCGTGCTAGAACCACGGAACTTGGGAATGCCTAACACCTTCTCCCGGGTTAACAGAATTCCTTATCCGGATTTCTGGTTCGCGGACTGTTAAACAGAGTCAATCTTTTCCTCGATTCGGGATTCGACCGGTGACTTGGGACACCATAAATCTCCCAAGTGGCGACTCTGAATTAAATAAACAAATCCTGTTTCGATTGTCCTTTAATTGGAAAAACTCCCTCTGCGCCCTCGCGGAGGCAGAAAAAGGAGGTGCGACAACTGCCGCTTCGACCTGAATACGAAGCCCAGAAATATAATTGTATCATCGGGACCGGGGACTACGCAGCTAGCCCCGTAGAAACAAGTTGTACAAATTAGCTACAAGAATTGGCAATTCCTTTTATCATAGCGAATGCTTGTGTATTTTTTAAAATGGAAGGAATAAAGTAAAGTCCTTTTATTTCGATCTTATTTCTTGTATGAACGATAAATTGATTTTGTCATTTGAAAGTTAAACAAGTACTTCAAATGCCAGCACCATAATGAACAGGACGAGCATCATATACATAAGAGGGCCCTCTCTTATAAAAACTCTCACGTTAAAGGGTTGATTTCGGAAGAACTTATGCCTGAAATCCAAATCCTTTCGGGGGAAATACACCCAAAGCTTTGCACAATTAAACGCAAAAAGTAAACTTGCGCAAATGGGCACAATACACCCAAAGCTTTGCATGATCAGATGCAAAAAGTAAACTTGTGCAAACACTTAAACAAAGAAAGACGCGAGAATCAAACTTGCACAAATATTTAAACAAAAGTATGCAGAAAGAAAAACGTATACAAAAAAATGATATTATTTACAATAAACGTGCCAAGAAGCACGAGTAAAAAAGTAAGAAAAGAAATAAAAGGCTAAGCTATTGTATCTCTGGGACCCGGAGAATGACAAGTATCTGCACCCCCAGGAAAAGTAGATGGATCCGCCGCCGGCTCATCATTTTGGCCTTCGGCGTCATCACCTTCTGTTTCTTCTTTAGTTCCTGAGAATTCGGAACCAGAATCAGAAAAACCGGTAGCATCGGGATGGGCTGGTAGATCTCTTTTTACATCTAACTCTAGCTCAAGGGCTTTAGCGATTTCGGCATCAAAGTCAATGATACCCGCTTTAGCCTCTTCCAAGGTTTTTCTTCTCATGTTGTACATAACATATGTTTTTTAAACAATGAGGGAAGCCGCTCGATGCTTGAAATCTTCTTTAAGTTGGCCAACCTCGATAGAAAGATTTTCCCGCGCAGACCCAACGGACCGAAGGCTGACATCGAGGTCACGAACCGTATAGCTGAAAAGTCTATTATGCTCAATGGTTTTCTTATACTTCTCCTCCAATTAGGCATAAATCACCCCGGCAGCAGAAAGATTTTTTGTTTTGGAGTGAAATACTGCCTCCAAGTTATTCAATCTTTTTGTGGAAGTAGCCTCACGAGTGGATGCAGCAAGAATGACATTTTGAACCTCAACCCATTTGGACTTAGCTTCTTCAAATTGTACCCTCAACTGGCCGGTCTCTTGGCCAAGGGTCACTACATCTTGTTCACATTGCTGCAACCAAGCCTCCAACACAACGGCATCTGTAGCCTTAGCTTCAAGTTCTGAGAGGCGAGTAGCGGTTTGGTCCCGCTCAAAGGTAAGTTCCTCCTTATCTCGAATCAACTTTTGGAGACTCTCGGAAGCAAGAAATTTTCCTGCGGAACAAAAAATGCAAACTCAAAATATTATTATATCAAATATAGAAGAAAAAACGAAGGAAATGAAGAATATACCGATGCATCAATGTGCATCGCATTGTTCAACAAGCACTCTCCCGAGAGAGCTTGTATCTTTTTTTGAAGCCAAAGGCTTCAGATAATTAGCAAGTTCTACCTTTTCGAATCTTCTAAAAGGGCAGCATAATTTTGCCCCAAGTTCCCATGAACTAGGGACTGGGGAAAGGGAACATCCTCTTCTCGAACAGGTGCGGACGGTGGAGATGATGTAGCAGTAGCTGGTGGAAGAGTTGGTGAAGAAGGAGATGAAGCTAATGGCATTGTAGGGTAAGAAGCAATGCTGGTTGTTAGTTGCTCGTCAACCGAAGATGGTAGGGACCCGGTACTCAGCCTCACGTTACCGGGCACAGTAACTGAGATCCGGAAATGGGAGTTGGCATTTTATACCATCTCAAACTCCCCCTAGATCATCGAGGCATCGTCCTCAGTTGGTGTAATAACCTTAACACATTGAGCATTATGTTGAGTTGGTGAAGGTTGTCGCCTTCTAAGTAGAGAAGCTTCCTCACCACTAGCTTCTCCATCATCATCGATAACCACGATATGTATGGTCGACTAAGGCACAACAATCAACACCATAGCATCTAAAGACAATTCGGGCATGGAACTCCTTGCCCTTTTTTTCCCCGGTCGCGGAGGAACATCTCTTTTTTGGTTGCTAATTCTTCAGACGAGGACTCCGAGAAGAAACACTTGCACCCGAAGCAGGCCCGGAGACACCTGTTCGAGTAAACACCTCCTGAAGTAGCCTCACCGCATCAGCAGGATTAGCCAAAACATCCTCCTCGGGGACAAAGACCGAGCCCTGGGGTAGACCTGAATTCAGTAAAAAGGAAAGGATTAATCAACTTCCTTACGTGAAAAGTAAAAACGAGATGAGTCCAATTTACCATGATTTTTGGCCTTCCATCAGTTAAGGGTTGGTTCTTTCCATGAGTGGGTCTCTAGCATAGTGACGTCCCTGGATCCACTGGTCCAAGCCTTCAACCCTAGGTAGTACCCATCAAGTTGATGAAACAGGCAAAAGGAGAAGAACCAGTAATGATATGAGATGATCTTTTATGAAAGAAAGGTTAAACGAGGAACTTACGAGTGCGGTTTCATGATTCCAGAAAGGATGTAGTTGTTGCCAAAATGATATCATTAGTGGCAACTACAACGAACCGTTCCATCCACCCACCCATGATCATTATCATCATATATGCTAGATAGCAGAATATGGTGGTCGTGTTTGCTGAAATCAATCATTCCCCCGCGGAAGATATTGGGGGAATAGAGGTTTATCATTTAAGCTAGGGATAGCTCATCTCCTGTCTCCTGGCACATGCGACGAAGCCAAGCGTTGACCTCCACACGGAAGGGCTTACTTGCGCCAAACACACCTGGTAGCGGAGGCAGAACTCCACAATGACGAGGTCAAGCTCTCCACTTAAAGAAAACACTCCCAAAGTGAAGAGATATGTATAAGAATACATAAAACCTTTCTTAGGTAAAGTTACCCGCTCCGCCAGATCAGGAGCGATAATGTCTAGATCCTGACAATGGTAGTCTTCCTTCACAGCAGGAATGTTGGAAGGACATATGGAAGAAGGGTATCTGCCAACAGCCAATGTATGATGATTAGCAGAAGGAAATTTCTCTTCGAAGTTTTTAGTTGTGACAAGACTTCTGGGGATGATGGTGCTCACCTTAGAAGGAGGAGCTTCGTCGGCTTTGCCTTTGTTCTTTGAGGAACTAGGGTTTTAGAAGAAGAAGTCATTCTATATTAGAAAAGAAGGAAAAGCTTTTCTCTTAAGAAGAAGGTTAAAGAAAGGATAAAGACAAAGTGCAAACTAAATGAAGAGAGTTTGAGAAAGTTTGAAGAATTATGAAATGAAAATGAAGAAGTTTGATGCGTATAAGTGAAGGAATAAGCTGCTAAAATTATGGATATAATTACCTCGATAACAGGCAAAAGTAATGTTAAATCATGGAATGACGCGTGTTCGGGACATTAAATGCGGAGAGACGTGCATCTAATCAACCATCAGAAAACTTTTCAGAGAAGGCCAGTGAATTTCCCGCCAAATGAGGTGTTTTCTACCAACTTTCCGGTGACACAAAGTTACACCACCGAAAAGCAAGGGTACCATCTATATAGGGTAAAATATGTTTACATTAGCATTAGGAAGCGACACATGGAGCCGAAGACAGAAAATAGTTGAATCCGAACGCGACGATCCCGTTTGTTACTGGAGAGAATAATACTCACAGAGATGAAATAAATGTCTCCCACTTGGTAGCATTTAATGAAGAATATTCTATGGCATTAAGTATACGGTCTGTTACAAGAAATATGGCATTCACTGCTTGTTGTTAAAAAAAATTCAATAGCCCTCATGATTGTCATTAAAAGAGGCTTGATCCTAGGACCTTATTCCCTAGGTGCAACTAGGGGTGTACAAATGAAACCAACAAACCGCACCAACCCGAAAATTCGAGTCAAACCAAGAAAAAATACCCGACTATGGTTTGTTTGATTTGGTTTGGTGTTGGGGAAACAAAAAATCGACCATAATTGTTTTAGTTTGGATTTAACTAAAAAAAGTCAAACCGAAACCAAACCAACCTGATATTATAAGTATAGAAGTTTTAAATATATTTAATACATAAAAATATTTATTGTAATGTAGTTTATAAATATTTCTTAAGCTTTTTCATAGTTTTATCTTTTAACGTATTATTTCAAGCTTGGACTTATAATTTTTGGATGGTCCAGCAAGTTTTATAGTCCATAAATGTTAGTAACTCAAATAAATCCTAAACTAAAATAAATCAATACTATCCTAAACTAAAATAAATCAAACATTCAATTCAATTGTACTATGAATGAAAATAGTGTTGGATATCTATTTTTTTAGTTTTTCCATGGTTTAGATAAAATGCATCTCATTTTTCTTTTAGTATTTAATCATGTAAATAATAGTACTTATTAGTCGTACTTATTTTAGCAACTTAATAATTTTAAATTATATTTTTTTCGTTATGACATATTAATAATATTTATTTTATGTAATTTTATTATCTTATTGTTGAATATCTTAGTATAATGCCATGACTCATCTCATATTTATGCATGTTATTTTATTGAAAAATATCTTATATAGTTTTGTCTTACTAGGGTTAAAAAAAATATTTGGATATGAAAAAAAACCCAAAAAAAAACCGAAAACCCAAAAAATCTGAGAAAATTTGAGATTAAAAAAATCGACTTTTATTGGTTTGGTTTGGTCTTTAGATTTAATAACCCGACACAATTGATTTGGTTTAGTAATTGAAAAATTCGAACCAACCCGACCTATATACACCCCTAGGTGCAACTATAAATAGTGAGCTCGATTATCATTGTAAAGGATGAATTTTCTAGCAAACATATGTTATACTCTGTTCAAAGCTCATATAATTTTATCTTCTTATTCATTAATATCATTGATGTTGTGCCCGAAAGCCTTGCTTCCGGAATCGTTAATTATTTCTATTATTTTATCTTCATCTCAACTATATCGTTTACGGGTAAACACAAACATATTATAATATGTCAAGAATAGTGACACAGTAAGGCCACGGCAAAAATTTACCACATTACTCGAACATGTTTACATTAAAAACAAGAAATTTAACTTTTGTTTTTAAAAATTAAAGGAAGAGCACACATCATAATAAATGTGAGTATGAAAGATATATACTTGCATTTGTCGATTTTGCCTAAACAACGAATTTGAAAAGATATCTCTAATTAGAAATATAATTTCTACTAGTGAATAGTGATAACTTGATAAAAATAATAATTTAATAAATTAAGACAAAATACATCAATAACCCTTTCAAGCTTGCTAGAATTTTTCGTTAGATATATCTTTTCTATAAGAGTGCTCTATTAAACATCTGACCTATGTTCAAAATATGCATATTCAACATGTTTTGAGAATCAGTCAAAACGTTAAAACACATGAGGTTTGTAGCCAAACACGAGTGGCTCAAGAGGTAGGCTAATGAACCTTTTATTTTAGGCTCCCAAAATTTAAGACCCCAAGATTTTTTAATAATGAATTTTATGTTTTTATTTATCTTTAGACAATATTGAAGTTTGTAGGAAAAAGAAAAAGTACATAATTTTTATTTTAAAAATAAAAATAAAAAGATGCCTACTTTTTAATAGTAGAATTTTTTAAAACTTTGAATTAAATCACTCAAATCTATATATTAATAAATAATTTTTTTACAATAAGATCCAAGGTAATGTATTACAAACATATGGCTAATTAACATTTTACTAATTTGAATCTAATAAAACCTATAAAAAGGGGGGAGGGGGGAGGGGGAGGGGGGAACTATTTTTGCATGTGTGTGAATACATAAATTTTATTAAAAATATTTAAGGCCTTAATGAAAATATGGCTTTAGGCCATCAATTTCACTGAGTAGCCCTTGTACTCAAAATTAAGCAATCAACATTGCCACCTCACCCAACACCCCCTATACTACTTAAACCCACTTACCCTAACATTCTCGCACCACTAACCACACCCCCATCTTAGAAATCAACTTTTTTTTGCTCTGTCAATTAGTAGATCAAGTGTTCAATACTTAAAATATAAGTTTTCACGCATCATAAGTGTGACATACGTAGGTGTCACAATTGGAGTTCATAATTTTTTGTTAGTTTAGCTGTTCTAAAAATTATTTGAGACTAGTGAGTCTGAAGATTCAAAAAAGAATTTCAAACATAGAGTCTTAAATTGACTTGAAAAAGCCTAACTTTAGGCTTTGATACTAACCTATGACACCAAATTAATCATATAATAAACAAATTTTAGATCAGACAATACACAATTTTAAACTCCTTATGAAAACAATTTGTAATAGTAGACAGAATTTGTCTAAAGTGACTACAAAATAAATAATTTGAATGAATTGGATATATAACCGGCTACCGGGTGCAACTCATGCTCTTCGTAAGCAAGAATACAAATACAAAAAAGCTCTAAATGAACCTTGGGGAATAATGTAAAACAGAAGGAATCATTGATGAGCCAATGTTGTCCTTATTTTAGTGTAACTATCAAAACGAAACTAATTAACTTTGTATAATATTCTATGCAAATGAAAAAATCCCTATAATTCAATCCTATGAAACCAATCACCAAAACCAAAAATATTAAAATAAGTACCAAATTATTAGATGTCAATGACCATATCTTCAATTGTCGATTCATTGGCATAATCGGACACTAAATTTGAATTCCAATGGCCAACATCACAATAAACAATAACATCAAACGTAAACTTCACTTCATCCTTCACACTTTCTACTGGCATCTTATACCTACAAATTGGACACGATCCATATCTCCAACCACTTTACAACACAATTTGAATGAAACTTTTGTCTACATGGCATCTCCTTAGCTTCATTACCGATTTCAAATTCTAACAAATAGATGGCGCATTCGGTCCCTTGTTCAAGTGTTTAGTAGGTATGCCCTTGGTTTAAGGCCTACATAAAAATTTAATACAGATTTAAGATGAATTTTGCCGTAAATCAAACAAAAGTGGTCGTTTTAGAACTTGAATTCTTAAGAATTTAAAACAAATAATGCTATTTAAAAATTGCGTCATTTATGCTTCTGTCTCGATCCAAAATCACGTGACTAGCACCCGGCATACTACCCGATCCGAGCAAACCAAACCATATGCATGAAAATTAATTTAACTGCGGAAGCATTTTGAAAATCATATATATTTTCAAGTTAAATGATGATACATTTTCCAATTCAAAATCACACATGACGCCTTTCATGATAATAATGGGATCAAATGCAATGAATATCTTTTTATACATGTCGTGTACCATCTCGTTATTACAACTCATCACAACTATCTATGGAGCCTCTATACCAAGAATAGAACTCAATATTTGGGCCAATGTCCGACTAACATAAAATAAAAAGACATGATGATAGTTACCGCGAAATAGGAGTGGTGCCTCACCATATACTTTGGGAAGAGAGTCATCCTAGCTATGTTTGAATGCAACGTATCATACCCCTCATCCCGAAATATGTAAAGTAAGCGGAGCCGTGGAGAGGGGTGCGTGAGGGCTGAGTACACTGCCACGATACTCAATAAGTGTCGTAGACTCTCTCTAACTCAAGTTCCTAGGACAAGATTTTACAAAATGCTACGCAACCAATATTTCATTTAAAGTGATAAAAAATTATATAAATCATTCTATTTATCATTTCAAATGAAAAGACAAATAAAATATAATAAATTCTTAGAACATGTATATCAATCCATGATTTTTAATAAAAATAACACAATACCATTTCAATTTCATTAAGTCATTGAAATCACTTTTGGCTTCTTAGGCCTAAACATAAGAAAGCCTTCTTTACTTTTCACCGGGAGTACTATATCGACACCGACATAATAAACAACCACTAGGTGATCAACCTAGCAACAAGTATTTGACCATACTTGTCTAGGCAGCTTCTCGTAGTGCCGTACAAGTCGCCTTAACCTCATTACTTTAATAATGATCATTTGCCCTTTCAATGGAGGACTTTATCCCACAAACCTTGGCTTAATTTGGAATGCGTCCTTATATTGGCACATGTAGTTTCATAGTAACATACTCAACATTCGAACCAATCTCGGTGATCTCCACTAGTAACTCCCAAAATATTTGAATATCAACATAGATTCATAGCTTAATAGCCTCAAAGGATCTATTTTTATTAAATCATGATTTTCGTAGTCAATCCAAACTATTTGATCAAAATCAAATGAATAACGTTTTTCAAGTTAATGCCTATATCAATTTAACATCAATCTTTTAACGATATAACAAGTACTAGTCCATTGTTCAAATTTCAAAACACATACTTTTTCATGAAAGCATATCTTTAGCACTCAAATATTTATACTCTTATCAGCACATAAGTTCTAATAAAACTAATAACGTTTAAGTGTCATCTTTTAAAAATAAGATTTTTATATAAAATCACTTGACACTTCAGAGGCAACAAACTTAGAAACACATGGTGAGATTCTTCTCGCTTGTCCCCACAAGTACTGATGCACATTTATAATAATATCACGGATTAACTCAAAACATGCTTTTAGAGAGAATCCCTCAAGAAGAGTAAGTCATAATTAACTTACCTCAATCTTCAAGCTCTAAATGATACTACACCGCTCCAATTGATTAAAATGCTCAAATATCACCAACAATTCACTATCATTAGATATCCCAATTACATTAAAACAAATACAAAAAGATCCAAAAACATTTATTTAGGCTTCACAATTCAGCAACAAGCCTTCAACCATTTCAAATTATCCAATACGTCCACCAATTAGCTATTTAATCACAATCTTATCTTTAAATACTCATTTGGAGTTATTAATGATACTATATTATATACCCAACATCATCAAGTCACTATTCATTATTTTGTCCCAAAAAATTCTACGTTCAAGAATATCCAATTCATGAACTAGTGTTATTTCTTAGCCAAATGGTGATTCCCCTTTAATTCATCCATCAATTAGGTTATTAAGTCTATTGGCATCATTAAAAACTCAAAAAAAAAATTATATCAATCCACCACTATTCACCTTCTTCTTCATTCAAAATATTATTTTCAAGATCCACTCTTAGGGTTTATATAATACTCCATTATTACTTCAAATAAACTTCATAAACATGTTATCCACACTCCAATATATCATATATGTGAAGCTCAAGTAAAGAAATTACCTTTTGATGGTCTTACTTTTTTCTTTTTGGTGTTCTTGAAGATTCAACTCATTTTCTATAGATTTTGATCCATAATACTATTAGTTTTATATCAAACGATGTTATATAATCATTCTTATATCAAATAAACTTATCTTGAAGTGTATTCATGGTGGGAGAGTTCCTCATTCTCTCTAGAATCCAAACTCTTGTCCAAAATTTTATCTCTTTCTCTCTCCTCGAAATAGCAACTTTTATAATTTTGATGACATCGGTAGCTATGCACACCTCCAGCATAGCTACGCTCGCTTCCTCTTCATATCCCATTCCTTTGACAAGCTTGCGGGAATTAGTTGCGCACAAGACAATGTAGCTACGCACAACTCGCATAGCTGCATGGTTGGTGTGCTACCCTTCGATAAAAAGATCATAACTTCTTGTAGAAATATTCAAATGACAAACAATTTAAAGCATTAAAAATTAGACTCATAGATATTTAATTTGATAGGTCATACACAACATAAATATTCATATATTGGGCGTTGTGCTTGTTTGAATTTAAGCCTTCTACGAACTCATTTTAAACTTTAATCTATCATATAGTTTCCAACTTGACTTAGCCTTAAGCTCTTCTTAGACCATAAATTATTATTAATATGCCTTGCACACATATTACCATGATAAATTGATTTTCTTCATATTATTAGTCTTTGTTCGTACCTAAATTAATATGATTAACATATATTAATCTTCTTAATAGCCTTTAAACACATCGAAATTTTTCGGGGTATTACAACTTCACGCTCGGCTCGATATACTTAATCCTGCTTCAAAGGACTAATTTATGTTGGGTGTTCTCTAGAAAGACATTCATTTAAGTTTTGGTCATGTTAACATAATTTCAGCAACGTTAGAGTCTTGCTAAAAGTTCCTCCTTCTTCGTCTCCTCCTCCTGCTTCCTTTTTCTTCACCATCTTTTCTTCTTCTTCATATTCCCCCTTCTGCTTCTTCCTCTTCCAATATGTTACGAGCACTCAACTAAAATTTAAAAATAATAAGATATGTGTTGTAGAAAATTGAAGACTTATTGCTTATTTGCGGTTGAAATTGACTCGGTAATATTTTCATTGCATGTATGTTCAATTGAGCTTAAATTGTATGTCCTTAAGAATTTGGATTGGTTTGGTTGGTGAACAATTGAAGAACACCAATGTTGAATTTTGTTGAGTATGAAAAAAAAAATTGTAAAGAAAACAAAGTGAATTTATTGATTTCGAACCACAAAAATTATTGGGATTGGTATAAAAATGTTGTATATCAAAATTAGAGTTAATTTGGATAAATTTGAATCAAAAGCTATAGCAACAAGCTTGCCTATGAAATTTTCGCACAACCACCTATGGCAATTCAATTTTATGGCCAATTCTAGCAATTTTATTAGGATTCTGATATATTTGTCAAGATTTTTGTTAGGGTAAACTTTGTACATCAATTTAAAATTCGTCAAGATTTGTAGTCAAATTTAAGATTGGTTTGTGACAAGAAAATTATTGCTCATCAATTTAAAAATTTGTCAGAGATCATCAAAATTTCTCTACCTAATGTAGACCTTGAATCAATTTGTCCAAAACTTTTATTAACGAGATCAAATTTAAACGTGTCACTGAAAGATTCTATGTGTGCAAGTCGCCGCTTCAGAGCAAGGGGTACAAATAGAAGAAGCAAAATAATGTAAAACTGAAAGAAGGAACCATTGATGAGGCAATGTTGTTACTATTTTTGTGTATACAATCCAAACGAAACTAATTAATTTTGTATAATATTTTATACATAAAAAATCTCTATAATTCGATCCTATCAAACTACAAAACACCAAAATATGATAAAACGTAACCAAATTATTTGCTGTCTACGACCATATCTTCAGGTGTCGATTCATCGCCAAAATCGGATTCTAAATCAAAATCCCAATTATCAAAATCATGATTAACAATAACATCAAACGTAAACATAACTTCATCCTCTGCACTTTCAATTGGCATCTTATACCTACAAATCGGACACGATCCATTAATTCCCAACCACTTCGCAACACAATTTGAATGAAAATTATGTGTACATGGCATCTCCTTAGCTTCATCACCGACTTCAAATTCTAACAAACAGATGGCGCATTCAATCCCTTGTTCGAAAACCGAAACCACCGGCATCGATTCAATTGACGTTTTAGTTGCAGGTAAAGGCGCTTCCTTAACCTCAATGAATGTAATTGATCTGTTCGTTGCATCCACCATTACTCTTACCTCAAGTGGATGTTCCGGTGGTGGAGAAGTGGCGGAAAAGTGGATAATATAAGGGATGATTATCGACCTGGCGTTAGTTGAGGTCAGATCTTCGAGAGATGGCAGAGATAACATCTCTGCATCTGTAGATAATGGAGCCATTCCACACAATGCTGTAGCTGACTATGGTTGACGCGTGCGCAAGAGAGGAGAGAAAGAGAGAAATTTAACTTTTGAAAGGAGGATAGTCTGTCTTATAGGCTGACCGCTGATTTGGTAGCGTGTGGAGGTGATGCGTAAATTTTAGAGTCCAAGTTCAATGTAATTATAAGTAAATTTTTATAAAAATAGTAACGAATATATTAGTAAAGCAACTAATAATAACTTGTTGATTATAAGTTACAGTATATATATTGAGAGTATTCAGGAAAAACATTGTGCTAGCGATACAATTTAACTAGCTATAGGTTATACTCTTTCTCTCATATTGTAATATCAAACTTAATATTGAAAGTTACCTATTATAGTAGGTCAACCGAACATAATAGGGTAAGAAATTTTTTGTATTGAATAGTAACTCTAAAATTATAGAGTTTTATGTTTTATACCCGTTAGTGTAAAAACAGATTTATTTTTATAAAGTAACCTTAAGAATATCGACAAGTAAGCTTTATTAAAATATGAGAATTATAATTTTACAAATAAAAACCTACTACAATAACTTGGGATAACCTAATCGTGTATATATATATATATATATATATATATATATATATACTTAGAACAATATAATATACTCTGTGGAACAGTAGTTTTGGACGGGAAGAAAGTTTTTCTAAAAGATGACAACTTTATCAAACATGACAATTAGTGAGTTACTACTGACTTTGATTCGTTTTTCCTTTTCGAGATCCCCATAATAGAGCCTGGTCTTTTAAATACAGCAACAACAAAACCATATTTTCACAAGTGGGGTCCGTAAAGAGTAGTGCGTACGTGGACCTTACTCGTACCTAGTGAAGATAGAGAGGTTTTTTTCAATGAACCCTTGGCTTAGAAAGCCTGGTATATATATAACTTTTAGTTAATGCAAGTAATTTTCAGAAACCACTATTTTTTAGTGGCTATTAGCTACCATATACATAATTACTTCCTATAGCTACTATTCAGTTGTTACGGTAGAAAGCCTGCAAAAAGCGCATAAAAATTATGGTAGTCTAGGTATACGCACATGTATTCGCGCCATGTATTCATGAATACAGCCGCAAAAAGCGCCAAAAATTAGGGCAATCTAGCACTACGCGCATGTATTCACTTGTATTCGCGTTGTTGTATTTATACAGTAGTAAAAAGCGCCTAAAATCAGGGCAGTCCAGCTGTACGCACTTGTATTCACATGTATTCGCCCCATGTATTCATGAATACAGCATCAAAAAGTGTTTAAAATCAGGGCAGTCCAGTTGTACGCGCATGCATTCACATGTATTCGCGTTGTTGTATTCATGAATACAACAGTAAAAAGCACCTAAAATCAGGGTAGTCTAGCTATACGCGCATGTATTCACATGTATTCGCGTCATGTATTCATGAATACAGTAACGACAATCACCTTAAAGATAGGTATGTCCAGTTGTCTAAGAGAGAGGAAAAACATAAATAGCGTATTTCATGCCTTATTTCATCCCTTATTTCATGCCTTAATGGTAGTATATACCATAAATACTTATTTTGCTATAAAATATAAAAGAAGAAATTACATCATATATCACTTGGGTCATACAGCCCATTCGAAAATAGCCCATATTTGAAGCCCTTACCTGGCTTAGCCTAGATTGTATATGTTATGAAATTTAGTTTTCACCCGGTAGCCCACAATTTAAAACAACAATTTTAATATTTTAAATTTCAATTTCTCTGTTTCTCTTCCTCACGCTTTCTCAGAGCCGACGATAACCGACCTCCATTGTTGGGTTCAAGTACTTTTTCGAGCTTTCAATCTTATTTTCAGGTAATTTTCGTTTCAATTTATGCTTTTACCATAGTTTTGGTTTTGAATTTTGTTTTATTTTTAGTTTTTTTTTTTGCTTTTATGATTATGCCTATTTTCTTACAATGTTGTTGTGTTTTTCGTTTGATTTTGTGTTCCTTCTATCTCAATTCTAGGCTTAAACTTGATGTTTTCAGTTTGCATGCTTTGTTATTTCGAATTTTAGGGTAGAATTTTTTATTTTTTGACTTTTGTTACAATTTGGGAAAATTGGCCTATGCTTTGTGTTCATGGCCTTTATTTTTGGTTCACTTTTGAGTTTTGTTCATTTTGATTTTTGTGTTTTCCTTCAGTTGTCTTCACTTTTGTTAAAGCTTTGTTTATTTGGTTTATTGTAGACAATGCGTTCAAAAAATCCTGCTTCTAAAAGCAAAATGAAGGTTGCTGGAAAAGGCGTTAAGTTCGATTATGCGAAACGATTGAGGGACTTGCCCTCAAGCCCTGATTCTAAAGCTAATGTAAATGTCCAGGCGCCAGATGATAATAATTTTGAGTCTCCTTCTCCTCCTAAAAACTCGCAACAAGAGAGCAGTCGAATGACTCGTTCGCAAACGAGGAATTCTCCCACTCCAGTTAAATCATCGAGGGACTTGCCCAAAATCCCTGCTTCTGAAGCGAATATGCATGTCCAGGCTCCCGATGATGATGATGATTTTAAGTCTCCCGCTCCTACAAAAAAGTTGCAACAAGAGAGCAGTCGAATGACTCGTTCGCAAACAAGTAATACTCCTACTCCGGTTAACATCGTTAGAATAAGGAGTAAGAAATGTGGGAGACCTGAAAAATCAAAAGAAAAGCTGAAAGTTGATTTGGTTAATGAAGATGATGTAGGCCCCAATATTAAACCTAAAAGGAGAAAGATCAAGGACGATGGTGAGAATGGTCTTGATTGCATATCGAAAGAACAAAGGTTTGCTATTTGCTGCAAATTGAATGAGAGAAAAGCTAAGTTGAAGGTATTCCTTGTATTGCTATTAAATTATACATGCTTATACAATTTTATACAAAGTTATACAGGTGTTTATACATCATTATACAAGTACTACTATACTGATTTATACATTTTTATAAAAGTTTTTAGTATAGTTTTTGTTCCTGATCTATTTCTTGTTATTTTTTCCATATGCAAGGTTGGGGATTTCTATATACAACCAGTTGATCATTTCCACAACAGGATTAGTTCCCATACTGAAACTGATATTGTGAGCATTTTGAAGAAATGTTTGACTGACACGCAGCTTCAAATGTTCCGTGCTAGTTGTTTTGGGTACTTCTTGGACCTCCCTCAATTTAAAATTCAAAATCAACTTATTCATTGTATATTATTGAGGGAAGTCATCCCAGGACGGGAAACAGAGTTGTGGGTGAAAATTAATGGTTGTTTGCAACATTTTGGCATTAGAGAGTTTGTTGTTATCACTGGTTTGAAGTGTGTAGAAGACGACACCACTTTCTATGACAAACCATATGTTAATAGGTTGCTAAAAGAGTACTTTCCAGGAGATGGAAAAAAGGCTATAACGAGGGGGCAGCTTCTTGATCACTTCAAGAAAAAGGACTGGAAGTCGGACGAAGATGCGTTCAAGATGGCCTTGATGGTGTTTGTCCATCATTTAATATTCTCAGATGCCAATAATCATAGTATTAACAAAGATGATTTTGATATCATTGAAAATGGTCAATATCAGACGTATGCTTGGGGAAAAAAGTCATTTGAAGATATTTTAAGGACAATGAGGGACAGACAATGTGACTATTTGACAATGTATAGGCTTGGAGGTTTACCACTTGCATTACAAATATGGTTTTTTGAGTGTTGCTTTATGGTTGACAAGCATCTAGCTGTTCGCGTTGGCACAAATATGCCACGCATTCTTAATTGGAAAGTGACTGAAACTCCAACATATACGGATTTGACTGGCGGGGTGATCATGTGTAGTATCGACAAGGTAAACATTTTGTACCATAATACTTCTTCATATATGATTTTAGTTTCTCTATATGTATATTTATGAATATGTCACAATTTCCTTTTTCTACTATTGTAATCCAGTTTTTCTTCTTGTAGTTGAACTATAGGAACATTTCCCCTACTCGTAAAGAGATGTCAACTCTGAACATCGACACGCTTTTTGAAGTTAATGCCGATGATGTTGCATCAGGGGAGGTGCCTATGGTACCTGCCTTTCACACTAATGATTCTGTCGCTGCATCTCCACCCTGTCCTCAGAATATGGAGCAACAGTCTAAATGACCTTATCCTCAGAATACGGAATAATAGTCTAAACGACCTTTTCCTCAGAATATGGATCGACAGCCTAACCCGAGTTATGATCCTTTGGTGCGCATTGATCTGTTGAATGCTGAAGTTGAGAAGTTGAGAAGTGTTGCTGGAAAGGTACTGGACCTTTAGCTTTTCTGTAGTTTATCAGTACTTTTTGTATATACATGATTTTTTGGTTATAAACATGGTTGTTGATTTGCTTTTGTTGTTTTTTTGTAGTTGATTGATACAGTGACGACATTCAGCAATTATGTAGTTTCTTCCTTTGAAAAAGTGTTCAGTTTTCTGAATATGAAAGAAAACAAGCAAACGAGGGAGGATGTTACTGATTCTAAGGTAATTGTTTATTGATAAAACCAAATCATTCAACAGTTATGCATTCTCTGAATCATCACTCAACATGCCTTCTCTTTCTATTGTTTTTTATTAGATTCCTCAGCGCATGTCTGATGACAATACATCTGGTCTCGGCGAATTTGATGGCTATCAATATGATGTTGTTGCTGACTTTGTCAATCAAGTGAATCAAGATAACGTGCTAGTTGACGAGGGAGTTACTGATGGTGTTGATCATGGTATTTGTTCTGCATTTTATCTTTTTTTGTCTGATTATTCCTTTCTTCATTTTTAAAGTTTTTTATTATTTTTTTTCTCTGTCTAAGGGGCAACAGGTGATGTCAAGGGTGGCACATTTTGGGATGACATTGGCGATGAAGATTTAGTTGTGCTACAGATGTCCCAAATTGTGCTTCACAAACAATCCATCATTGATGTAGAAGATGATTACATTTCTCCTGAACAGTCAGTTCGACAGAAAATACCAGGAAAATATGCCAAATCTCCATATTTGCCAGTTTTTGATTCGGGAGCATCAGGATCAGCGCACAAGCTTATTTTTGATATCAAACATCCTTTCACGATCGAAATTGATGATTTTGATCCATTGTCGCCATTGGCTAAAGAGTTTTGCGCGTTTGTTGATTATGGGATGGATACGAGGCGAAGGTATCTTCACTTTCTTTAATCTTTCATGTTCTGATTTTGTACTTGTCAATGAATGTAGTTCTGATTACTTTTTATTTTTTGTGATTTGAAGTGCCAAAAATATATATCCCGATGAAGTAAATAAGCTTGCAGAAGCTTTTACTTTTGGCTCGTGTCATGTGACCACGAAGGATTGGTTTCACTCACTTGCATATTGTGGTCGACCTTTGATTGACACGGTATTTAATCAATTTCTGTTCTAATGCCTTTTTTTATTTGTTGCATATCTTTATTGGTTAAGACCCACATAGTGTACACATAGCTTTGTATAATCACAGTATAATATTGTATAAGATTGTATAACCTTGTATAAATATGTATATATCTATATAATAGTGTATAAATTTCTATATTTAAAAAATCTGGTAATGATAGTTGTTCTGTTTTATTTCTTGTCTCAGCACTTGGATGTCCTCTTTTATTATTTGAGAAAGAGGGGAAAATATGGGCCGAGTGTTGCCATGCGGTTTACTACAACAGACTTTGCCTTTGGTAATAAAATCAACTCCATGTATAAAGATTTCAAAGTAAATGAAGATCCTTCAGTGATTCCTGAAGGGCATGAGATAGAAGAGTACATTAGAGGATATTATTGTGATGCAAATGTACCGTGGCACAATGTTGACCACGTCTTATTCCCTATCTATGTGAAGCGCGGAAGAGCAAAATTGGGCCATTGGGTTTTGGGGTTGTGTACGTTCATAGATAGGTGCATCCACATCTATGACTCTAACCGTGGAGCTATTAATGATAGACTTGCTTTGGATGTTGCATTACCTTATGCAATTCTGATACCTTACTTCTTGAAGAGTTCTGATTTTTATGTCGAGAACAAGGGCATTGATTGGAACAATGGTGCATATACCGATAAATCTCATTCTGATGCTTTGCAGATTAATCTGGTTAATAATGTGCCCCACCAGATCAAATGGTAGGTTAATCTCAATTGTTTTACTATTTTACTATTAGTGTACCTATTTGAATCTGATTTGTTTCTTTTTAATTACAGTGATTGTGGTGCTTTTGTTGTTGGCTTTGCTAAGTATTTCATCCTTGGTAAGGAAATTCGAAAAGATAATTTTGACATTGAGACACTTTGCACCAGGTGGGGATCTCTGTTGTGGGATTATGGAAGGAAAAAACAGCAGTCCGGTGCAATTAGTGGTGATGAAATCACAGGGAGACTTTTCAGGAAAAAGAAGAGGGGACGACCGAGAAAGTAGTTCTGTTTTTTCCATTTTACGGTAGTTTTTCTATGTATCAGGAGTTGTTGCATAGTTTTGTCTAAGTACCATTCTGCTACTTGTGAGATAACCTTAAAGGATATTATAGATGTTTTATTTTTGGGTAATTTGTGATAGTCATTACACGTTGTGGTTGTGAATGAATTACATTTTAATGAATATTTTCATAAGAGAATGTGCCTTGGCCTAAAGCAACCTCAAAAGCTAGCTATAATTATTCAAGATCATATAAGGAAACCAAATTCCCATTTTCCAGTTACCAGCGATGGACAATTCAACATATGGCATGACAGACTTACAAATACACACGCACTTGATGAGGAATAGCAAAAATTATCTGCACCTATGGAATAATTTCAGGAAATTTTGAAATTTTTTGGCTTTAAATAATGGACAAATCTAATGTTTCCAGTTCAAAAGCTTAACGAATAGTGAATCTGCCCCTTCACCCTTCAATACTTAATTGCTTGTGAAACTTAACTACTCAACATTTATAACTCTATTGTTTGTGAAACTTAACTACTCAACATGACAACAATTGTAATAGGAAGTGTTATGTTTCCAACTATTTATTTTGGTCGATTTCTACATGTTTTTCTATTGTGACCACCTTGTCTACACACAGAACATGAAAACGCCTTCTTAGACTCTTTTTCTAAAGCAGGTCTGAGTCTTTCCTTTCTTGGCCTTACTGCATTCCTTCTCCATTTAGGTGGTAGGACCACATCTTTCATCACCTCTATTGGGATTACCCATAAACTCTCATCTGGCATCGGATTCACTGGAAATTCATAAGTTCTAAGGAGTTTATCCTTCTTGTAGTAAAAAGAGCAATACTGTCCAGGTTTCAGCTGCTGGTTCTTCAAAACCGCCCAAGCATGCAGACATGGAAGTTCATCCATTTGAAATTTTCCGCAACTGCATGTTCCCTCTTCAAGGCACACTATGTTTCGTCTTACCCCTTCAAACACAGTATATAAATGCTCTGTAGCAGGGCTCACCTGCAAAAGTTTTTTTAAAAAAAAAAAGTTAAAAAACATTATACATTAATATACAAAGTTATACATACTTATACAAGCAGTAAAATGCAAGTCAGCAGTGTCAAGCATCATTATATTTGATTGATTTTACCGTCATTTGCTCCGATGCAATTAGATTTTCCCGAAGGAGTTTGTCATACTTTTCACCAAGCTCTGTAGATGTCTCCATTGCACTTTTTCTGTTTTTGTTGTTCCACTGTTGTAGCAAATTTGTCATGTACTCCGGCAATCGCATTACTGGTAACTCT